>NW_019215301.1:0-17188 GCF_002532875.2 Varroa jacobsoni | reverse complement strand
CCTTTACCTAGGTGAATAGTTGCAACTTCATTCTATGTTTAAGTCTCAAATTGACGGTGTCCGGTTAGATTCTGTTATAGATCTACAGGTTGAGAACGTGAAAGCGAATCCGTCTTCTTGGGCTGATTTTGTGACTTTATTATAGTAGCCTTGTAAGTTTTTACCAGATTAAGGTCTATTTGACTCTGCTTTCTTTTCTGCCATTATATCTTAAGAGTGCACTCTGGTGAGCATTATAACGACGGCGTCCTATAAATACTGTTCTATAAGCCATGTCCGCTTTCATTGCTACTACCCTTTGACCTGACAGTAGCTTAACCTGTTTTTCTTGTCCTTGCTTAGCGCCATTCCTCTCAATATAGGACAGACATACAGGGAAATAGGCTCTACCACAAACGCCATTACGTACCTTGTACGGCTTATTTGTTTAAATCATTATCCGCTATAAGTTCTTGGTCGCCCGGATCGCCGTAGTAAACATGTCGAGACTTACAGGTACCGGCTCAAGCTCTATCATTTTGTGCATCCTTCTTTTCTGTCAGTTGGACAGCCTTGTTTTTTACCAGAACGACCTCCAGATATTGGCGCTTCACCATGTGCCAATTTGCTCTCTGGTATCATGTGCTTTGTCTATCGGATTAGTTTCTGTCTTTGCTGTCACTAACACCGCTATATAATCCGAGTAGGCTATGCATTCCATTCTTGCAACGTCCAGCCAGCACGTCGTCATATGTCAAGTTCCAATCCTACAGCTGAACCTTGCGAAATCTCAGCAAAGCTTGCAGCCTAACCCAGGCCTGCAGAGGGTGACCCCTTAAGCATCCAGCTTTGGCACTACCTACTGCCCACTTATATCGACCGTTAAGTTGTTGCTACTATTGGTTAAAATAAAAACTAAAATTAGGTACCTAGCGCGTGTGTAAAACGTGATAGGCGTTCGACAAGTCAAATCAAACACCGGTATGTTTAAGAGCACAGTTCAAATGTGCATAAAATTTTCGTACGAACTTTTCAAAACACTTTTCAAGTGCGAAGCTCATAATGAAATCAGAAGTTCTTTTTCCTTTATATGCCCTAATGCAGACCCAAAGCTGTATTGTCTGTATGACCTTATTAGCATCTGTTAACTTGAATAGGGCGTAGACAAAGGCGTGGTTCGCACGACTGTAGAAAAGTGCCACGCAGCTTGCTTGATGAGTACGAGCAAGAGACCCAAAGCACTTTTTAATTTCGCACTTCTGAATCAGACAGAACGTGCTTTAGAGAATATCTCTGCAGAGAAAATGAGAGCTCAGGCCAGGATTTAGCAGCATTGCCATGCAGATGCGTGCATGACAGACAAAAAACGATACCAGATTTTTACGGATGCGTTCTGACTGATTCCTTTGGCGGATCCCTGGTGCGCGTGTTGCCTGAGCTTACGCTGGACTAGTCCGTTGTCTGAATGACTGAGATATGATCCTTTAGCATCCACGATGTCTGTAAAGAGGCCCATCTTTTTTCGATCAAGTGTCGTTAAAAGTCGTACTACAAATACCGATTGATGGGTCCAACGAGTGCCTGAAGAACTGAAGTTGATGTCAATTACGACGAAGTTGATTGACTGATGATATACTAACAATGCATGTTCAGGCTACGCGTCTCCTCTATAGCTAATAGCTTTTGCGTTGCCCGAGTATCTGTTGAGTGATCCAGAACTGAGTGAAGTTTGTAACCTCTACCAAATTGCTGAGAATATTTTTCCTGGAATATATTTCTGTAATAAACAAGGTTTTGGGATCCTCATTTGGATTGTCGTACGAGTCTTGGATCGGACTTCCGGGAAACGATATATTCTTAACTAAACATAATTATACTTTGCACATTGCCCACCCAACTCCATTAAAACGTAAAATTTAAGTTATATAGATTTTGTACTGGTGGCTGCTAAAGCCTCAGCCAGGCCGGCGTCATTTAAGTTAATTGGTGCGTTCGAATCTGAGCATTCAAAACCTAAAAAGACAAATTCATGTACTCAACTTAAGATATTTGAAAATTAGAAGCTCAACGAAAGGTGAGAAATGTTACGTGTGTGTACGGAAAAAACACATGCAAAAGATGCGTGGCCACGAGATCGGACGTACGCACCTCAATGCTCGCTCAGTAGTAATCTAAGAATTTCGAAAATGAGAAGCTGTGATCCCCTTTTAGTCATATATATAAAATATTCAATAGCCTTTGTTGATTAAGTTCTGAGTTGATTAGGTCTCTAAAGGGTATCTTTGCATTGTAGACTGATACTAGAAACGGAGTTTATAGAGCGTCATCATAGCGTTTCTATTTAGTTATTAAACATCCGTACTATATACTAGTTTTTAATATACATTTACATCCATAGTAACCAAAGATATTATATCCATTCGTATTTATATATACATATATAAATCTGGTATCAGAGAAAATAATCCATTATTACAAAGCAACACACGTTCTTGCTAAGCTATCATATTCTTCGCTATTCCATCTCCCTGGTTACACACAAATCTAATAACACCATAAACGTGTTTAACTATTTGTACGGTTCATCATATTCGTCCTTTAATATTGCTACGGGCATAGGCTAATATAGCGACGCTATGTATGCCTTTCCATTGCATGCAGTTTATATTACCACACTCATAGAAACATATTTACAAATGCTTAGCGATCTTTTTAATTTTAGGCTCCCCCTTTTTCTCTTTGCCGAATATTCATATTCTAAGTAGTCTCTCGATGATGATTTTTGTGATCTTCATGGCACATTCTCAATTTTTAAAAGTCCATTGAAACATACATAGAATTATTAGGATCTCACATCTTTTCTCAAAAAGAAATCTTAAAAAAATCATCAAAACATAATTTGGTAGATTGTGGATAATACTGATGCAAAAAGATGTTTATGAAATGAAACCGAAAAGTTTGATATGCGTGCTTCAAATGATGCAGCGATGACCTAGCGATTTAATTTAGCGGAAACGACTGTTGCGGAAAAATTCACATTTACATAATTACGATCGAAAATTAGCTAGATAGGCAGAAAAATCTTAAGAAAGATTGATATTAACCTTAAAAAAAATGTGTAAAACTATATTTATTTAAAATTAAGGCGCCTCTTCAATAATGTGGATTTCGAAAAAATCTTTTTGGTTGTTGAAACAATTGGCCACATAGAAAAACCTCGAAAGGAGCTTGTTGAATTATTTAGATGTTAGCTGGAAATGGCCCGTAGCTAGAGCATCTTTTACCTGATTGATTGAAATGACTGCGACCCTTATCAGCCTTTACGTAGATTTGCACGTATTACTAAGCACATTCTTATCATAAATCTACAATTAAGACCGGCTATGCTATATCCTTTGAAAATTATGATTGTCCTCTATCTAGCTATTGTCCGTAGATACTCGCTATATGATCTGCAGTGCAGTAATAAAATATAATATAATATTATATTATATTACTGCATGCATGGCTGATCCGTTACTTCTCACGACGTGCAACAGTGGGTCGTTTAAGCAAAGATCAACTACTGTTCAAATTTTTCGTGCTCGGCAAACCCCCCACCGAGACGAAAAGCGTTATTTCTTGCATAAAATGGATAATAGATTTTGTTGTGACTTTCATGCGGCTTCTGAAAAATGTGAGGCAGACCAAAAGGTCTTCGATAAGGTTTATATCTAAAGGTTTTAAAAATTTACCGAAGCGGTTTTTATACATAAATTAACTGCCGTTTTGCATAGAAGGTTAAATGGCAATGCGGTAGTTCAGACATGCTCTAATTACTAGTCTTCTTAAGGCTTTTTACGTTTTCGCACTCTTTGATTGCTCAAGCTCTTGCAATTTGGGACTTATTATTTCAAAAGTAAATTCCCTTGGCTTTTTTTGTATGTAGCGAATTTACATCTACCAATATGGCTTGATGCACAGTTACTAGTAAAAAGCTATTTGCAAATTAAAATAAAAATCTTCAAAACGACTAAAGCTGTAATCACGGCGAATAGGGGTTTTATTGAATTAACCCGACCGTCAGAAATGACACTTTTAGCACATGCAAAAAAATCGAAGTATTTGCTTTTATTTAAATACAGTCATAGAAACAAAGCATAAGAAAAAGTCTTATTTTAAACACGCCATCGTACAAACAGCCAAGATTCAAATAGGCACACCCTGAATTTCTAATTATTCACTACAACTTACGTTTAACAAGAATCAATATTTTCTACGTCAATTAGGTAGATTTCATCCTTAGGTTAGAGCTATTTACACTCGAGTCATTTCGTATTTCAATGAACTTATCGTTTCGCAGTTGTAATAGTTGCGCACTTCGGATAACTAATACATTGAGCTCTTGTGGATAAAATTTTAGGTTTTCTAAATTAATATTTCTCTGATTTCAATAATTATACATTGTATGTATACATCTCAAGCCAGATATACTTGGGGTAATATTGATACCTCGTTTGCCCATTTGCTAAATAAGCGCTGCGCATTAAGCGGCGAAGCTAATGAAAACAACTACCCTAAAGCTTTCAAATACATAAATACTCTATATTGAAAACTAAAAGATAATATCACGTATTTCGAAGATTTTTTTGATGTTTTAATTCCTGTTTTACTTATTTACAAAAGTTTTGCTAAAAAAAAAATTTCAAGCTACAAAAAAAGCGAACTTTTTCAGCAGAGTTTAATATCAGATTCTAGCGGCCGGAACTGCGCTAACCACAGTTGCTGTATGGTATTTGTGTTGAATGAGTTACCGATAAGGAGATCGGCATAGTACGTAACGGCACCTACATTTCCTTGAGAAAGCTCAATTCCTAGCGCAACATAAAAACAGGTACGTCGTCCGGAAATTCGTTTTCCAACACGCTTCAATGTTCTTAAATCCCTTTGGCCGTTGTTGCGTTACAAGGAAAAATGTTTGACCTTTATTTTTTTTCGGCTACTATTGGAGAACCAGCTTAGTACAAATCTTCAACTGTATAGATCAAGGCCCAAATTAGATGTACTTAATTGCATAAAAAGGTGCCTTTTATCACAAACAAAAAACAGCATCAACCACTTCTATAAAGATAAACAGAAGCATTAAATATCACAAATTCAATAAATAAATCAATAATAAAACAAAAAAACTCACAAATAAAAAGGTAAAAGTTATATCTTTGCCAGCTGTTAAATGTTTCAACTACTTTCGAGTGCGTTTTCAATAATTTTTTGTTATTGTTTATCTGCAAGTTTTTCTTATCCTCTGTATGTTTTTCGCTTTTTCAGGGGCGCAACGATTTTAATCTGAGTTTAGGATAATCACTGCAATCAGGGGGCTTAAAATATTGCTCAGTCACGATAATAACTTTAAAAGGAGTTCTTTTCAAAGACGAATTGTTATCTTTCACGACGGGGTTGATGTGATGAATACTAGTTGTAGCACCAGGGCAACCAGTAACGGCATTCTAACTTTGACGGCTTCGGCCTTGGCTGTGCCCTTTAAGTTCATCGGCAGAGTCCAGTAGCCTATGGCTCGATGTTCCGCCCAACTTGTTCAGTGTCCTTTGCTTTTATGCCGACAAAAGCTTGAAACGGGGACGCGGTTTAAGTTGAAACTCAAAGACATGATTGAGTCGACGGCTTAGCTTTGCGGCACACTCGTTGCCTATATATAAGCACACGATATACAATGCGCTCCTAACATTGAAATTATAGCGACATCGGAGTGAGTTGTGAATGTCATGAGAGCAAGCGCTAGAGACTAATGCAAAGTACTTCGTGCTTCCTGTAATGCATCACGAAGCCAGGACAGTAGAGGCCAATAGACAGGAAACAGCGCCCAAGAGAAACACGTTGCTGTATTTTAGTACAGCAGTGTGTGCGTCTCCGAGTACTCTGCTTCAGTACATGGAGAAGTGAGCACGCCCATTTGCTCGCGACAGAAGGGAGACAATCCACAAACCCGTGCAACGGCACTATTCATATAGAGACTAGGTCCCTTATTGCTCGATAACAACACTAGGCTCAGATCCGACACAAAGCCATACAAAAGCGCGTGTAGATGTTGTGATGGGAGAGAATTTCAAGTAGAGTGATGCATGATGTGGGATCAACTACGAATTGTTGAACCCACTAGATTGCAACGATGTGTAGGAAACGCCCGCTAGTGTCAGCAGCTTAATATATATAGATATACTTTACATCTCAATCATGTTTTTAGGTTTTACCATTCGACGTTCTCTAATTCCTTTACAAAATATTTTCAGGTATTATATAAAACGACAAAGCAATTAGTTCCGCTACAACAAACAGGTAACAATATTATGTGCATTTTTTCTTGTTTAAAACCTACTCTACTTCGTTCTAGTAGCGTTGACACTGCCACCAGCTGCCTTCGTTAGCAGAACCTGCCTATGACGAATCAGCATCACTTTTCGACATTTTAGTTACACATAAGGCTAGAATATGCTATATCTATGCTCATATTGCTTTAACTATACCATCTAAGCTATGGTATGACTCTGAGGAAGATTATGGGAGAAAAAGTGACTATATCTTTGGAATACCTTTATATTTGGTGGTACAAGGTATTACAATTGTATAAAATATTTATACAGGATGAGCTCATTTACTTCAGTACGTTCAAAAGGACGGAGACGTTTTAGACTTCATATACAAAAATGTACGTATCAGTACTATACTACATCACCCATTAATACGACGGCACTGTTTACTGTGCGTACTTAATAAACAAATACGATTAAAACCATTTTGGCGACTTTCTATGCGTGTGTATGTGTGCGTGAGACAAATGGTACAATTGCTAGTCGTCTCATGTCTCAGAGACTACCACGTTTGTAAATTCAAGAAGTTTGATGCACACTAGCTTGCTTTTGTTCTTAGCTCCTTGTTCAGTTCAAGTTATCCTATATATTCCATGTTCCTATTGTCTGGTACAAAATTACCAAAGAGGCTTCAATAGTGCTGCTATTTCAGATGCTTAATGAGAAAACAGTCATTCAAGAAAATAGTAAAGCGGATAGGGAAGATATGTGTATGAGATTGTCGCAGACTTGTGAATGGTTTTGCCGGGACGAAACAGGATGATCTTTTTGAACACTTACCGAGCACGTAGAACTCGATTTTTTGCTTCTTGGGGACGCCGAATGTCATCTCAGGCCCAAAAGTTCAGAGGTGGAGTAGTAAATCCGCGTAGTATCCTTTCGCATGGCACTCGCCGACAAATTACAAACCAGGATTAGACCACTTTTTACGAAATACTATTTTCTTAATTTTACAAACAGATTCTTCTTGGTAGGATTCGTTGATTGCAGTCTAGACGCGCGTTACTTTTTTACATTTACTTTCAAAATCATTGGTAAATTCAGTTGGGATCGATAATTATACATTAAAGAAAATTTGTCGAATTTATTGCCAGGTTAAAACTTCTTCATTAACCGAAGGTACGGGTCGATTGTGGGTCCAGAATAAACATCTCTGGTGTTCATTTCTGCATTCAGTTGTTTCATCTCCAAGTGTTTCATGGCCAAAGAATAAATTCGCTCACTTACTGACGTGGAAAGACTTGCTCGTTTTGTTTCGCCCGCCCGCAAAAGCTGGTGGTCAATTTTTAGGCCATTTTCTGAAAAAAAAGTATATGCGTGTTTGTCGCTCCGACACCTTTGGAATAATTATTATCTAAAAAAAAATTATCAGAAAAATATTCGCAACTTTATATTGCATACACATATGCGACAGTTTCTTCTTTCTTTTCTTTTTAAAGCTACATTTGATACAATTGGTCTTAACAAAAGATAAACTTTTTCCCAAAATACCTCCCTCTCTGGTGAGAGCTACATCATCATATCATCATAATATACAGGACTGCTGCCTTTATGTGTTACCCAAAGTATTACGAGTATGGTGATGCCCGCGGCAGTTAACGCTTGCGCCTAGGTTCAAGTTGTCCGCTCTGACACCCACAAAATTAGCAAAATTCATCACCTACATTATGTTAAATATTCTGACAGCTCATTTGAGCGATGTATATTACGTATTGTATTTGCGTATACACATAGATAACCAACGAGATACATTCAATAAGTTTAAGGAAATTAAGCGGACAGAGACATTTATGGCATGTTTGTTGACATATCATCTGTCGAACCGATTTCAGACGCCGTAATATTACTCGTAGCTCGCTAGCATTCGTATCTTCCATGCCGAGAAATTGCCGAGATTAGTTAACACGGCTATATACGAAACTATGTTTAGTATATGACGGTTGAGGCCGTGTTGTTGCGTAGTGTCACATAAAAGATGGCTCTTCTGTTAACGATACACGCACATTTACTACGGACAAGCTTCCTAGAACGTCCTATTCGGCTAACGAACTATTTGGTCACTCGATTACTACTTCGATCCTAGCTGTTTAGCCTAATTTGAAGTCACAGCTTGCCTTGTTATAACCTTAAACCAGCTGTTTTCACCGCTATCAGCTATAGCATTAGTCCCAGTTTCCATCAAAATAACTTCGTCGTCTTAAAACACTGAAAATGGTTCTGTTAACAACCAGCCCTTCATCTCATTAAGTGTTGTCTATCTTACGGCTGACGTATATTGCAATGATAGTCTTAATTTTCGGCAACACCTAAGTGTAATTCGCTAAGCAGTCTTAAATATTCTTTGACAGTGGTAACCGTAATGACGATCCTTAACTTCACATCTGCGAACTTCGAACACCGTTTTTGTTTCGCTGTGAGTTTTGAACCTGGACACTTCACAGCCTCAATATTCTACCAATTTGTAGATGAAAATGAAGAGACGAATCGTTTTCTATAGCTACAGATGCCAAAGCCGTAGATCGCGGTTTGCATGTGTAACAAAGTACCTCTTAACTAAACATAAAAATGCTCGGTATTATGGTGTCACGTGCCTACCTTTGTCCGCACGTACTAACAGATACTGGCTTCTCACCTAAAAGTTGCGCCTTTCATCATATTTTGTTTGGATGCCCCATTGTAAACAAATCAGCAAATTATTTCTTTCTTTGCTTCGCACGCTTACCTGTATAAGGTCTCTTAGAGGTAACTTCTCGTAACGTTGATGTCCAAGGATATCCTACAAGATATCGCAACAAGTTGGCAAAAGAGTAGACCCAAACGACTCCTTGATATTGTTGAAGAAGAAGTCAGTTCTTGGTTTCAGTTCCTCTGGTTATATTAGTTTAGCCCTCTCATGTTTTTAACTTAACAGTTCAGGTCAGATTGCTTTTTCCGGAAACACAATTTGTAAACATTATGGTTGAAGATGTTTTAGATTTCGGGACTGGTTTTTTCGAAGGCGCGGACCGGTCCCTCGGTGGCTACGTCCACACTTGAGATATCAGCGATTCAGCGATTTTCGCCTCGCGAAAAGCCTTTTATTCTTTAAGGTCTATTTCGCCAGCTTAGCTTTATTAAACGTTAGCTTTCTTTCAAATGACTTATGAGGTCTTACCAACCGCCCACACAGCGACCAGGCGTACGCCAACACCTTAGCATTGCTTCTGAGCAAAGCGACAAAATAAATGTTTTGTCCTTAACTGACAGAAATAAGGGTATGCTCTAAAATACAAAAATTTAGTTTTCAAAAAATATGTGCGCTTGTCAGCGAAAAATCTTTGCGTGTAGCAAAGTACACAAAAAACATCTAAGTTACGGTGATAAATAAATCGAGATGTGTATCTTTTATAAAAACAATTATAGTTGATACAAGAAGAAAAAGGAATCAAATTTTTTGTTAGCAGGCCACAGTAGATAGCAAAAATAAGCGTGAGCAATCGCGTCGGGCTGTCAGCATAACATTTGCTAGATAATGAACCCGTTTGTGGCTTTGAGACACTGTTTAAATGTGAACGGAACTAGTCCGACCGAAGCGCAAATCACGATATACAATAATTTCGGTCAGATCAGGATTGACAAAAAAAACAATTGGTTCTAAGCTGCAAATCTCTGGACCTGCAGATCTGAAGTATAGGGCTGGCAAGAAAGTTTTCGCGTTCTTAAAAATACTTTTACCATTATTCCCCATTTGTTGTTTACTTCTGATGTATCGGTAGAAGGCACTTTTCCTACTCTGTCAGCGTGCTGTAACGGTGTAGTGTTATGCGTGCTATCTCGACTTGAAAAAAATTTTCAATGATGAATGTTCCAGATCGAAAAAAAGTATATCTTTGACACCTCCTATATTGTGCCTTTCGTCGAGTTCAAAATACACCTCATTACAATACAAGTATACAAATACAAGACAGCCCCAGACATTTGCCTTTTCTACGATAACGACGGTGTCGCAGAAGTTGTTTGCCAACGGCGCCCAAAACCTAGAGAATGCCCTTTGCTTTTGTCGGTTATCTGAGTTTGGCGACAAGCATATGGAGGCACTTTTGAAAAAAGATAGCTAACATATATTTAGAAAATTGGCTGAAAAGATAAGCTACAGTCACAAGATCGTCGTTCATCACCTTAATTTCCTTGAAGCTACACAGAAGTTTAAAGCTTGAATACCCCATAAACTAACCGAATGTAATAAGGGATCGCGGCTTAACGTTGCATCTCAACATTTGCCCGGTATTGTCATGCGTCATGCGGCCATAAGGGTCGCTTGTTGCAAGGAATTGTCACTCCTGATGAGAAGTGGTGTCCGTACGTTAACATGGGTTAGGGATAAGAATGAGTGGCTCCAGGAAAGGGGCCAAAACTCAAGGTAAACTAGCTCTTCATAAAAGAAATATTATGCTTTACGTTTGGTGAAATTCTGAAGATCTAATTTATTAGAAATCGTTTTCTTCGAAGTAATCAGAACTTAAAATTTGATTGGAAAAAAAACCTTTTCAAAAGGAAATCCACTATATTCTAATGAAACGGCATAGATTGTATCGTCGAAGAATTGGAGAAAACCATCAACAATGACAGGGAGTACATAACATAAAACTTTACATGTGACAGGAATAAAAAAATGTGTTATTATTTCCTACTCAGAAAAAATACTGGGATTTTCTTGTCATTTTAAAGAAAAGAATGCGTCAACCTTCATATTCTTGTCTTCACAGAAAAAGTAACAACGCCACTGCTAGTGCTCCTGTAAACTCCTAAAGAAAATCTTTTCTAGGCACATTCTACTAGAATTATTTGAGGATTATTTAAATGCCCATGTTTCAACCATAGAAGCAATAAAAACATGCGCTCCCATAATTCAAATATTTGTAGAAGGAGGTTCATAAAAGGTACACACGTACAATCTAGCTAGATCGAACGCTATAGGCTTGATTTGTACGATACGGAGATGCATCGAAATACTGTCATCTTGCCAACATGATCGTTCTTGGCATACATATGCCTTTAAATTTTTTATTGTCTCGGGTAGAAAAACCTTAGAAGACATTTACCCACTGTCTTGAATGCCTCTAAGATATCTATTGTAAGAAATCTACTGCACTGACTTCTAAGCTCCAATAATATGCCTTATCCTGTAAATGAATATTTCTTTACTACTGGTCTAATTGTCATATATTATTAATTAGAATTTCTATTTATAAGTGTTCCAGAAGGTCGGTTATATTTGCTATGCCCTTACTATCTTTCAAAGCACGATTCAAAACACCCAAAAGGAGGACAGATTATAGGTAATTTTTCTAATGGGGTTTTGCACAATGTTCTCATTTTGTTAGCATTGATAAGTCCGTACAGTGTTCTTTAATATTTCTTTTTTCTTTAAATCGACCTGCTGGGAGCATATGTGCTTTATATTTGGCCCATTCAGTCCGATCGCATCCTTGTATAAATAATACCTCTTGTAAAAACTCAGTAATACACTGACAGCGTATATTCGTTTGTGTGTTCGCTGCGGGAATTCTGCCCCAACCAATTCTCCACCAGAGGTGTTAAAGGTCGCCTTAATGAGATGTGGTAATGGGGTTTGTGCGTTAGGGATCCTGCAGTTGACAGCCGTGCTCTGATTCAGGTCCTGACTTGAGAAGTCAGCCATGTGGAAAGAAGAAGGTTTAACATTGAAAGCAGTAGGTACGCTTGCCTCCTAGCACAACCGTTTCCTCCGTGAACCAACCGATAATCCAACTCACATACTTTGCATGTAAAAGATTTTCCTTGAAGACATGTAATAAAGGTTCTTTGGATAATGCTTGAATGTTAGTGTCAAAAGCAATAAATGATTCGGCTACTTTACTGCTTTAACTGTTTTTCATATTTATATTGCATTATTATGCTGAAGCAGATTTTTTTAGACTTTATAACTTGCTAGTAGCAATACGTAAAGACCGGTCGTGATTAACATGATTGGATACGCGATAAAATTTGAATTTGAAATATCATCAAATATATCGCCTATATATACCCAAAAGCTAGATGATTCTACCTTAAGAAATATTAAAATATGGCTTCTTAAGTCGCATTTATTTTGCTGTTTAAGCATCTGTGTTAACCTATAACATTTTGCAACTATGCCCAAAGCTACCGCGAGTGTACGATACCCAAAATAGAATATCAGATAGACATAGTAATAAGACTAAACTAAAGTAGGCACCTGCTAGAAAGATAACTTGTGTCTAGTGCGTCCTGGTTAAGTATCGATTCTAAAAAAAAAAAGTCCCATGGACAGGCCTTCAGCCTATGCCTTGTGCGTCCATTACACAGGAAACTAATAACAGCTGCATGTTAACTTAACGTATTGCTTATATATAACTTAGCTATATTGCGTTTTAGCAATATAGCTTTGAAGCACGTCACTCTGATTTGTAATATGTACCAGTAAAATGACGTTGATGATATTATCAACACCATTTTGACGTTGACGGCCAAGAAATAAGCTGTCTAGTGGCTTCCAGCGTCCATATTTGAAAAAATTCCCTTGTTGCTGTTGTTATAAAGTCAACAACTGTTGGGTACACTTCCGTATTCTCGTTTGGCTTGCATCCAGTAATTCGACTGCCACTGCCACTTACCCACCTTATTTGCGAGAGTAAGTAAAATATACCAAATAAGGACCAATGAAGGAATTTACCTACATATACACATGTTTCATACAATAATTATCAATGCACCATTACTAACAGCATTATTGTTACTACAAGTATATAACAATAATATAAAAGCTACAATCGACTGATGCAGATGAGCAAATAAAAAGGCAAACAAAACAAAGCTAGAAGCTTGAATTAAATCAAATTAAATATAAGTCTTAAGATATTATGTAGTATTAGATCAATATGTCTAATCATCCTCGACGAAGTTGATTACTTCTAGGAATCTCAACTAGCATTCACTTCTCCAACCGTTTATTCTTTAATCGAAGGATTTGTTAGTGATCAACTGCTGTTTGTTATTCCGGTATAAAGCTAACCGTACTGAGTGAAAATCTGTAACTTAATTTAAATAATAAGACGCTATTGAAACTTAATAGTTAGCGCTAGTACGAACGCTCGCCGTACTCTACAACAAGAAATAGATGTAAATTTAAAATAAGATATTCTGCGGGAACGCTACACATTTAACCGTAAAGTTAGAACAAGAGTACTGCACAACGGATTTTCTTTTGATCGTTATGTAAATTTAAAGATAAACTTTGGATATCATGACAATTCTAGGAACTGAAAAACCATTCATATAATTTGTGTGAAATGAACCTATTAGACCACTCGAAGATGCTTAGTGAATCAAAAACTTCTAGGTTATATTAAGTACCAAAATAGTTGATACATGTCAGACGAAAAATCAATTATTATTTGTATAATAAGACAAGCGCTCTAGGAGCTTTTTAACAACTGTGTGCCTGTAATTTGTGTTGGTACACCTAATCGTTTGATCGATGGCTTTTTTAAGAAAATCGATCGTTAGGCCATGCTACTTATCGCTTTTTTAAACGAGTGAGAACGATCGAAATCATACGGATTTAAGCGGCCTGGAACCGTCGCTCAATCATCACTTTGGCCGTGATTAACTCGAGGCGATGGGATCACGCGTTGTCGATCACCACGCACCCCATAAAAGTGCTTTTGGTATTGAAGGCGTCGGGGGGCAGCACTGACCCTTTCCTTTTTGAGCAATATCTAATGATAGTAGAATGCTCCTAATACCGGTTGTGAGTGTGAATTTAAGCGCAGGTCTACTGCCAGGACTGACATTGAAGTCGCTTTCATTATTGGTTAACGTCACTTTCTTGCCCTATTTTTTTTGGGTATGCCGCGTACATTAACCTATGCTTTGTATAGTAGCAGTATATTCCAGCCGTAGTACCATAGCAATGGTTGCACAGATTGTCTCTAAAGTACACTCGCTACATGCGTTTCCACCTGTCTGAGATTTAGCTGGTTAGGAACCCATCTTTTGCTCTTCTTCTTTTTCATGTACAGCGTTTAAATCTGATAACATTTGCTTCAATTAATTCTATGTTCATTTGATAGAGAGTGCAGTGTCCATGTTCTAACCGTGTCCAAAGTTTATGTGGTTCCACAGCAACACGTTCTTTCATTTGAGATGCTGAGCCGCAGTCACTCGCTTTGCGCTCTTAAACCTTTTAATTCCGTTTTTCAACGATTACGCCAATAACGAACCTTACCGAATATTTGCAACATATCTTCAATGGATTCTAGCAGCGCACTCACCTTCGAGAAACAAAAGCTTAGTAAGTGAATGTTGCTTTTCAGCGTTAAATATTTTTTGCCTTTAAACTCATTATTCTTTGATGACATTCGAACAGCCTATAATTGCAAACAGCCAAAGACTTGATGTTTCACTTCAGGTCCTTCAAATGTCACCTTTTAATGATACTATCCGAGTTAAATGTTATTCTTGTTCTTCGATCCGTTACATAGCACTGGACAGACTAATATAATTTAAATGGAGTACAACATTTTTTAGAAATATAAACAATTCAGCTTCTACAGGCTGTTGAGAAACCTAATCGATTATATTCGGAAGAGCTTCCTGCCTTGTGGTAAGCTATTTGTAACATATAGTATAAAAACGAAGAACTGAATTAGCATAATTCGAAGGGTCTACCGTAAATAATATTAACTGAGGGCCCTGTTCGTATAATAGCCTTTACCCAATGATTTGTGAAGCAATCAGAGTTTCAAATGCGAAGTGGTAAAAAGTAGGTTGTTCTAAAATCAAATGAAATATAGTCTAACTCCCCTTTCTTATTCAAACATATGGATCAATTGATCTTCGACAGCAAGGACAGCGTGGCAGTAGATTTTTTCTGATTTCCATCAAATAACATGTCCGTGCTGAAAAACTCAGTTTTCGAGGTTTCCTTTAATATTTATCATAAAGCGGAATCGAATTCGACACATATGATGATTTTCTAATGTTTTGTGATTAGGCAATCTGAACTGTCTTTATGTCGATATAATTCGTTTGTACTTCCTCAGTTGACTGAGTGCTGACTCGTAAGCTAACTATTTTAAAGAAAGATCTCAATATCATCGTAACCTAACCTAAACGACGTTTTTTTAAAGACGTTTTGTTGATCTAGATGCCATTATTTTACCTGCCTTATGTTACAATTCATTGATATCAACAGAAATCATTTATGGAGTAAGCATTCATTAGTGCAAACTGGATTTAGTAGGTTCACATGGAACGTATAAGTAATATATACATGTCTGAAGACTAATTAAGATGGTTCATAATAGCGAAGGTACTGTTTATTAGTTTGTTATTTTAACCAATCTATAAATGTATATATCATCATGCGGTATCAATGAGTGATGTAAAATACTTATATTTTCGATTCAATATGTTATATTTCAAATTCCTCCATTTGATAAAAGTGCCTTTCTAACGCTAAAAAGCAGCGTTATTGATTTTTACTTATTCGAACAACGTTCTCAACAGAGCAGTCGACACAATGGTTAACGCTATGCCGGTAACGCCAACTGCTGCCAGGCTTTTAATCTTGTCGCGGAGATAAGACAACCCCAACGGACAGCAAAGGTGATCTGCCTTGGAAACCCATGCGGACACTTCTAACAGTAATTTACGAGTTGAATGACATGAGAGTTAGTACGCGTACAAGAAGACTGAGTAGCCTATATACTCTCCATTGTGCCAAACAAGACCTTTGTCCTTGTCTCATTCAGTAGTACTCGGTGGAAGAGCAAAAATACAGTCGATTCAACAGTTTAATAAAATGTGTAATTACAAACGGACCCGACTACAGGCAAATTATGTATTCCGCATGAGTACTCTGTTACCGCGGTCTTCCGGGCATTCGTTGCTGCCTCGTTGACTGAGAAATTAGGTTATCCTTCATATCTTGTGTCATTTGGCACGTTGACTTGCAACCATAATAAAGTTGCGTACTTTAAAGTTTCCTGCCTCTGTTTCGAGTTCGGTATCTCCGCTAGGCATTCCATTAAACAGCTGGCCCCCATTTCGAAACGAGCCGTGTGTTATGCCCGCACTCGAGCCTAGACCACAATGTGTACCTAAGATTAGCAGGCAAATACGTTACCAACTAAGGTATATCAAAGACAAAAAATTTCCCTAGCCTATCTAAATACACTTAGAAAAGATAGTTACATTTCCTCCCATGTGAAATTCCAGAGCTTGCCCATTATGGTTTCGTCACACATGCACGTTGCTTATGCATTGGTGTCCTAGTCTTTCCCTCAGCTTAAAATTTTATTAATCGACCGTACTAAAGAATGCGATGGTAGAGCAATGAGGTCGGTGTCTTTTAATTTGAAAGCAGTTGGAGGTCACGATAGCGGGTGCTCAAACATCTTTATAGATAAGCCGCTCACAGTCCAGGTAACCAAATTTTTGAACACAGGGCAGGTATCAATGCGACTTCGCACTACCTATATAATGATGTATTTGATCTAAAAAAAACGTGTTTGATATCATGATACTGCTTAACTTTATAGTAAGGGACTGTGCGCACTCCGAGTTTGCAAAGCATATTTCCGATGGGACCCTTCGCGCATCACAGACGGCCAACACTCACTAAATATAGTATAAAATGAAGGTTTTCTTCTTGGTGTTCTTTTGCGGAAATCAGACGTCTTTCCAATAACCACACTCACCGATGTTTTTGCATTTTATAGACCAATACGCAGTAATAAAAGATGTGTGAAGTAAGCGTGAAGCAATAAACCCCCTCTTACGTCAACTAACGAGACCATATA
>NW_019215300.1:0-17194 GCF_002532875.2 Varroa jacobsoni | reverse complement strand
AAGTTAAGGTTACTATAGTAGCACCAAGTTTAGGATACCCTGCAGCTGAAGCATTTCTAATTAAACAAAAGTTACTTACCCATTATGGAAATCTAAGCACGTCAAGCGCAACTCAATAATACGTTACTCCGCTGGCTATCGGTACTAAATACAAGAATGCTTACGGTCCATTCAGTCTTTGCTCGTTAATCGGTTGTGATAACAGCAGACTCCGGCCCAGTTTTTGTAGTTAAACCGTGAACGTTTTCGTAATTTTTTGCAGCGCTTTATAAATTGTATTGCGGTGCTATAAGAACCTCAACGCTGCTTTCTGTGCAGATTTATTTGCGTACGTTACTCTGTACCCGGTCATCACTGTCCAATTCAATATACATACTCTTCAAATTGATGAGATTTCACTGGGCCCAGATGGCGCCAAAAAAACTAGTGGTGAATTGTACGTTGGACTTGCGATAGTCGTGCTAGTAAATATGGCTAGGCAACGCTTTCTCTAAATTGCGAGCGCTGCCTCGAAAGTGGTTCGCTGCGTCACGACCGTTCGTTTATCAGAGTAACCACACGTTCACCGAAAGAACGTAAATGTCGAAGTTTGTAAACTTGTATTACACTGCATTTATGTCTGAAGCTTTTTCGACATCCTATTGAACCAAAGAAACGTAGTGTTTTCTTATCTGCCCCTGACACTGAAGTGGTGGGTATCCGGCGTCATTCAAACGTAAGCGCCTGCGCCATATTGCTTCGTTCGGCTTGCCATTAAGGTCTATGACATCGGCACTGTGGAACAAATCGGGCGTGAATCGTATGACCGTTCTACCTATCCCTCCCGCGCGTGGATTTAAGTACCAATTCTGCCTATTCAGGAATAACCTTTGTAATCAACTCATAGTCAATAGTTGTACGAACTCGATGCGTTTGCGTGCGCCTCGTCTATTCAAGGTACCTTCAGCTCCCTTTTGTAGCTTTCTAGCCTAATATCTTGGTCTTGTTATATGCAATCTCTAGAAAAGAACCGAATCCAGTAAATGCCAAATAGTGCACAACAGGAAGTTGCGCTACAACCTTCCGAGTTCCCAGATCTTCGGTAAGTGCTTCCGCTGCAAGAAATCATCGCCACCGTTTGAGATTCATTAGAGGCGGGGTGAACCATCATTATCATTGCCATTATTATTCTTATTACTGCAACTATGAATAAGTGACACAGAGCAGAGATAGGTTTCAGCTATATACCATCAAACTTACAATTAACAACCTATGGGATTTCCGATCTGTTTCGGAGTCTGCATCTTCGGCTGGCCGAACGATCGGTTTAGAGTCAATTTTTCCACTTGTTAATGCTTCTTGGATCATCTGTTAACACATCAAGCGTCGGTCGGGTTGTCAGTGGCAGGTTGCAGAGAAATGTGGAAATCCTTGGCACGTAAAACACGGCCTCAGATTCTTAGAGGTAATTGTGCCGTTTATGTAGTTCCAACACAAATACAATTTCGAAGACCCTATCGGCACTTAGATATGTTCATCGGTTTATCGTCCCTTTTAGGTTGTCAAGTATTTATCGTGTACGTTCTGCTACACATTTACGGATTTTTCACCAGACTTTCAAACGCTGTAGTACCAACAAAACTTCAATCGTCGGATTGTTGTAACAATGAAAGTTGATTTGATCATAAAGAAGTACGATTATAGAAATCTTGTTGCAGATTTACATATGTATTTTTAGGTTCATCGAAATATTTCTCAGTATCTATTCTCAACCGAGCCGATAACTTCTATTCCGGTAATTTCCAATTTGTCTGAAACTTCTGAAGACTCATAACAGTGGTCAAACGTAATATGCTGACATAGATGGGTTAGCTACTGGGAAAGAACAACTGCTCATAAGCTCAACAACGGAAACGATGTTATGGGTTGCCCATCTACGTATGGTATATGGTGTTTATCGATTTTTGACAAGCGTACTCACTAGCTGAAACGGACAGGAGTAATAATACATTTTGTTAAAATACGTAATCATCTTCTTGAGAAGAGAGTTCGTTGTCACCTATTTATCGATGCCACTGGCGAATGTCCGTATACTGAAACCAATAAAAAATTATATAAATGCAGACTATAAAAATGTATTGGTACCTAAATTATGCATTCCATGATCCGCATTTTGTTACAAAAAAAAAACAATTTTTCTCTGTTATGTAGTGCGCTATTATCTCATACTGAATAAACAAGCACAAAAGTCCCGAATTTCGAAATTGATGCGTCTTTAAAAAGGCAATAGCGCGGACACATCGTCACCATTTATTCTACTTTCTCTCTCTGAGTTCATTGAAGGTTTTATATAGCCACAGTGGGGAAAAAGCTAATGGTTTAAATATCTATTCTAAAAGAAAATACGTCATTTACTATTCTGATTTTTTCAAAATATTTATTTTCAGCTTAGTGTATGCATACACCGGAGAGGGTAAAGCGGAAGAAGGGAGTCCCGAAAACTAAAAATGCTCGAATTCCTTTTCGTAAAGAATCTTCGAAGAGAACTCAGGCTTCCAATCGATGTTCCGTACCCATTGGGGTTGAGGATTTGGCTCAGGCGGAATAACTCTCTTCTTATACAATGTCATCCATTCGTAACCCCTTAGCCAGGAATGATTTTTCAAACTCAGTACCCCTTTTCCCTTAACACCTAACCTGTCTTCGGGTTGTTTCTCAAGAATTTCGTACAAAAAAGTTTCGATTTTCTTGCTAAGCTTGGCTATTTTGCGTATTCTAAACTTATTTTGAATTACCGCATTTATTGTTTCTGCTGGAGAACAGGCAACAAACGGTGTTTTCCGAAATACTAGAAAGTGGACCAATATACCGAGACTCCACCAATCAGCTCCCAAGCCGTACCCTCTGTAACCATCTGTAGTAGCGACCTCTGGAGCTATGTATTCAGCAGTGCCGCAAAGCGAGTAGGCCTTTTTCTTTTCATCCAGACGTCTTGCAAGGCCGAAGTCGGCCAGCTTGAGGTAGCCATCGTAATTTACTAATACGTTGTCTGGCTTTAGATCCCGATAGATAATATCCGCAGCATGAATGTATTCCAGCGCGAGAATAAGCTGGGCAACATAAAAGCGAGCCTCATCCTCGTTCAGTCTGCGCCGCTTCAAAAGGTCGTAAAGGTTTCCACAAGTAGCGAACTCTAAAACAAAATATAGGCAAGTGTTGTCCTTGAAGGCGAAGTAAAGCTTTATAATAAACTCAAAGTCGAGGGCTGCATGGACATTCTTCTCGTTCAATACCTGCTCTGCCAAGCCTGGCTGTGTAGTAATTTGGTCTTTTCTTATAATTTTAATAGCATATCGAGTGCTGTTGTCCTTGTGTTGAACTTCGAGGACACTACTAAATGAGCCTGCCCCAAGGTAACTAATTACCTTGAAGTGGTCTAAACTTGCGAACGGTATTTGTGGATCTTTCAGATGTGCCTGCAAGGCAGCAACCTTTGCCGATAGAAAAGTTCGGTACTTTTCAGCGTCTTGTATAACAGCATCTACCCATGTTACACTATTCGCTCTCAGTGATTGTTTACAGCCCATCGTTTTTGTCAAGTAAAGGCGTCTAGATCGTGCAGATGCCCGGCCCGTCGAAGGTGCCGATCGTTGTTGCCCGACACCTGCCAATAAGCCTTCTGGTGGACAAACCTAACAGGCAACCATTTATAATAATATTGCATCGTAACAGTATGCATCATCATACTACCAATTGATTAAACGACCTCCATTCTGGCGGTTGGATAACGGTTAAGTGATCACCACATAATAGCAGTTTATAGATTTGAGTTATTTTGGAGAGCAAGTTCAATTGGAGAAGATGAGAGCTCGCACTACCCACAGACGTAGCATCAACAATATCCCATGCAAACAAAAACATACCTCAACAGTCCAATAGTAAAAATCACTTTTTCATCAAAGCTTATCAAAGCTTAAAAGCCCTTAGGGCGGTCTGCAATTTGACCATATTTTTACACAGTAAGTACTATTTTGACGTGGTGCACTTATAACAGGTATATATATATATATATATATACCGGACCCGCCAATTGCGTTGCGGCGTACCTACGAACGTAAACCTTTTAGTCTGCGTTATAGCTAAGTTTCTCCTTTTCCGTAACTGCAAACGAATTTATATTAGATAGCCGCTCTATATTACAAATGCTTATCAAGCTTCGTAGCTTCTTCCTTCAACAAAAACCTACCAGAACCACGTATCAGCTCTAAGCACAGATATAATAAATCCAAACTGACTTTCCACCCTTTTAATATCGTCTTAAATTCATCTGATCGAGAACGTTGCCCCCAGTTTCGAGATTTCCGCCCTAATGTATGGAACAATATTTACGTCGTATTATGCATATATTTTAAGGGCAATTGACTTTGTGAACGTGTATGACGTGACAATTGACTAAAATTGGTAATACGCGATGCGTATATTGGGTTTGGTCCTTAACTATTTTACGAATTTTCGCCACCCCTAGCCAACGAGTGTCTCGAGCCTACACATATATCGCGAGGGGTGGTAGAATCGCAGTCCTCTAGTGTCAATCACTTGCCCCTCCACCAGACCGTAAGTTGGCACCAGGCTAGTGGCTCTCTCTCTCTCCGATATAATAGAGATGTCAAAAGTTGCATTAGCGTAATTAAACGGATGCTTTATCCCGGGCTGTTTTGACACAGCTGAGCGACCTGCCTGTGTAACGGAGAGCTGCCCCCGCACCCCTCCTCCTGTATAGGTGTATATACCTATCAACAAAATATACACCGTACTCATACGGCTCTGTGTCGGTGGCCATTCCAAATAGCACTCTGGTCGAGCAAAAAAGAGTGAAACCGCCGGCCTAATTTTGTCGGTGTGTTCGATCGAGTAGTGTTGCTAGTTGCCAACCTATTGCTTGAAGGTCTTCTCGGATCTTTAAGGTAAGGCTGGTTTCGCAGTTCGGGGCGGTGGACGGGAGTGTACGGCAGGAGACGTTCGGGCCTGTGAGAGCATAGGTCCTCGGGAAACTGGGATTTTAACGACAGCTACAATTGAATTAGTATGTTTTTTAACTTCAAGCAACTGTCATTTGGGCTTGTACAAACGTACCTTGACAGCGAACATTAATTCCTTATTAGTAGCTAATTGTCAAGTAAAACAGTAAAAAAATCAATAGACAAAACTTCAAAAAATTCTACAAAGTATCGTATAATGTAACTTCCATTAGCTTTTATTATTGTTTGCTAATAAAAAAATTCTAGATAAAGTTCTAGATTTTAATAAATAAGTACATCTGTTAAAATATAGAATACTTAAAAGTAACTTAGTTTACTAGTTTTAAATGTGTCTTGAATATATATATAGCATTTTTTTCAAAACCGACATGAAGCAATGCTGACTTTCTATAGCCGTCATCGCTATTAGGGATAAGCGGAAAAAAGGTAAGAGGGATCTATCTGTACTTTCTTAGATTGTGCTTATAACTACAATAGTTTACGTGCTACGACGAGCACAGTTCCCAATTGAGAATGTATAAAAGAGCCAGATTCAATTGTGTTCCGGCGATTGGAAGGTGGTCAACTATACCGGAACACAGTGTAGCGCTATCTGTGTCCACGCACCAACGTAACCAGCAGTCAAACTATAATCGCACGTTCATAATAATTACGGCGCGTAGGATCGCATACATCGCTGCGTACTCACAGAATTTGCTCTCTATGACCCGCAGAAGCAGGGTGATCTCCGTCGGCTGGTCTCTGATGGCCGTGTCGAATCGGTCACTCGCTGCTACTGCTGTTAGAGCTTGCAAGAGATCGTTGCCGGAATTACATAAGAACGATCAGGCATGACTATGTACTGGTGCATTGTTACAGTATGGAAAACTAATGGCACATTAATACGAACACATGCTTGTTCCCAATAGTAGGTATGTACATACCGTGCTCCTTACACACGTTCGCATCGCCACGTTAGGGAACAATAGAAGCTCAAAAGAAATCAGAGTCTACATATTGGATTAATTTCTGTCTAGCAGATGTGACATTCGATATTGACCGGCCGAAAAAGAGCCTAGTGCTCCAAAACACTAGAAGGCGTCGACATGACCGTTCTACGCTCTAGCGAAACGTGTCCTATATTGCCTACTACTAAAACACAAGCGAAAGCTTCGCTAACGTTGCTTGAACTAAACTCTGCGGGTGCTAAAAATACTGGGTTTTGTTTACATCTGACAATAGCTCAAAACGAGTAAACGTTTTCATGTTGAAGCAAAAATGGGTTGCGCTATTATCCTACACGTATTGTGACCTTAGCTAGATAGACAAGTTCACAAATGAATAGGCGCACAGCGTCCAGGTTCTACTCAGTGGCACTTCAACATGGCTCGTTTAAGGCTCATATTCAGAGACAAGTCTTGGATTCAGGAAGTTAGAGTTTTGAGCTGTTTTTGTGCCCGCCGATGCCAACATAAAAGGATACTGTTTATGTAGCACGGAACACTCTAGTGTACCTTTTTGCCAAAGTTCTATGTCATTGAATAGATGTACTCCACATTAAAATAGTCACAATTTGAACGCAGCGTACGACGGCCTCCCGAGTTGACTCAAAGCTCACTAATTGTCTCATTTGGAAAGAGTAATAATCCGAAGAACTCCTTAGCTGATATAATTACATTCTAATATACAACAAGGAAAAGAATCTTATATGTTATAATTCATATAATCGCCAGAGGCCTTTAGATCGATAGAGGAGTCGATCCGTTACATGTAACAGTTATATATTAAAAGTAATGGCACTGATAATTACTTTATGTTGGCCAGCCCACGACTACACAATTTTTACTAAGTGAAAATTTAGGGCTGAATAAACGGCGACGAGTAAATATTAGCCAGAATATGACAATCTGATTCTCACGTAGAGTCCCTGCTAGTGTTTGTGTTTTGTCGACCGGCGTAGTTCTGTACACAGGCGCTTGTTGACGCCTATACTAATTCGTAAAGATCGTAACCCATCAAGCGGTTAGCGAGTGAGACTTTGGCATGGGTATTTGAAAAAAGCTGCTGTAAACTCTATCCCGCACAATTTTTGTCCTGTTACACAAGACTGCTTATTAAGATGGTTAGATCTGGGTTATTTTTACGCATGCCGTCCTGCTGTTTTAATTTTGTGCACAACATTGAGTTATATCAAAGGCCTTAAGAAAAATGGCGCTCTATTATCTTTCGACTGACTTTTGAGCTTGTTTCTGTTGGAACTTTAACAGTACTATAATGACTATTTTAATAACAACTCATGTTTATTAACATGTATATCGCATAACATGAAGTTAATTGTAGTATTGATTTATTAACGACTTTAATTATATATTCGTGGTACCTCTGGAAGGAGATCGCGGCTATGTAGGCCATTAAAGCAGTAACACTGGGCAATTAGACTCTCAAATCTCGTCTTTCCATTTACAAGTCCTAAATGCTTCACCATTTGATTTACAATCTGTTTTAAGCATAATTATTTTTGCTGCGTTTCACATTGGTATGGTGCAAATCTCAGTTAAGCCCTGAGGCTATCAGGCAGCGGGCTGACTTCATAGATACAGTAGAAGTAGCATAGTTACGCATGTCTTTGTGTCTCCGTCTCGCAAGATCGTTTCGACATTTCTTCTCTTGCAGTAGTCACAGCACCGCTTGCATACATCTCAGAAGTAGTTTCTGACCGTTCGGTGTTCGCTCCTTTTCCACCTCCCTACGCCCCAGCGAATGCAACCTGTCTGCAACAACTGTCTACACTCAAATCGCTCGTGGTCCTATAGTTCTCGCTTTTTCCTACGACGCACCCTGCCATTCTTAATCCCGCATTCTCGATCATCGTCCCTATTTCTTCGCCTGTTTTTTCTCCTGATTATGAAAACAGATCCTAATTAACACAGGTCTACTGCTGTTCACCAGACACCAAAGTGACTACGCAGCCTCTGCCTGATTTCAGCAGCGTCGGCCGTGGCAGCGTCAACCACTCAGGGCGAAGGCGACTGGCTCTACGGGAGCAGCAGTCTACGCTTGCTACCTTAGCCTGCGTGCGTTGCAATGTTATTCTATAGTCCTTCGGTGGCTAGCTCCTCATCGTTCTCCTTTGCTTTCATTCGCGACTATCGCTATGACTACTGCTATGACGGCTACGCTATATGCTCTGCAGACGCCGCTGCTACTAGTGCCGACGACGACGCCGCCGCCGACACCGCCATGCCATAATAGAAGCTTCATTCATCACCTTGATTAAGTAAAATAATAAGAAAAGGAGATTTTTTAATGCCAGTCCTCGACGCACTACACTTTCCTAGCGCTCAGCTTAGGTAACCTAGACAGCCACGGCACCAACGCAGGGCTCCCGCAGCCTGGCAGCACGTCCCTCCCAAACTGATGCAATCTGCTTCTATACCATAGTATGCTAGTGTAATGTAGAAGGCTGGTTCCGTTCCATTTTCGCACAGCCTTAACCTCTCCTTTCTGCTTCGCTTTAACAGTGCACCGTCCGATCTTAGGCCTTCATAGGGTTTGAGCGTTACTCAGCTGCTTGCTTCGGCCGGGCATACAAAACCCGTCAACAGTGCATCTTGGGTAGGGGCTGTCGACGACTTTAACACCCCTGTTAATGTCGTAGCATTTGGGAGCGATGATGACGACGGCAAAGACGCCAGCCGCAGCGCCGCGGTTCGCCAAGCTGTACGATGTCGAAAACAGCGTCAAGTTATTGCTAGCTCACTGTCGCGGGGTTCGAAAGGACCATAAGCACGAGAAGCTCCATCGTCGAGCGTCGAGTACGGCTTGCCCGACGCCTCGGAAGAAGCATATTTGATAATAAAGTAATTAATTAATCCATGCACGGGCATTATGACTATTGTTTTTAACAGCCACAGCCAGCCGAGTCTCGTGTTTCCTTTTCCTTTGCTCTCGTTAGCTCGCGTGAAGTACAGGAAGTCTCTTTCCTGAGGTGAGAAGGAGCTAGGGAACGGGCTATGGGAAACAGGGCGGATACAGCTCTAATTTCTTTTGTACATTTGTTCTCAAGTGAATAGATAGGTGCTGAGAGGACACTAACCTAAGTTAGGTAGGACATAGGAAGAATGGCTTCGAAGGGCTCGACATGTAGAGACATCAGCAAAAACTGCTATTGAAAGGACAAGTCGAGTTAACTGAATTGTTAGAGTCCAGTTAGAGAGAACTTCACGAATGATGATGCATTGTCGGCAATTGCAGTAAGATTCGACTGTGGTTATAAAACCAATATGAACTCACTTACCAAGAAGAAAAATTCGAAAATATGATAGTTCACAGATAACTGCTCGGTCTGTTGCGAAGTATTCTCCCTGCAGAGCTGAGGATATACTTATTATCCTTAGCATTTGGACGCTCTAACAAATACCGCGTTTCCCACCGTTAATTTTATTTCTCTAATTGAAATGAATAAAGTTTACTCACGTGTTGCTGTATGTATAGGTTCTTCCAATACCGTTATTAGGATGGGTATCGCCTATGCCTTTTTTGTAACATTTTATGGGGAAAAAAAGATTTTCATTCCTAGACCGGTTCGAACTGAGACTGCCCTAACGGGTCATTACTTTTCCAAATTATTGTTGCGCTCACGCTTTGTTGGTAGCTCCGTTATCTTGGTAACAAGTATATTAAATCACTTCCAGCTATGCTGGCGTTCCGCCTGCACAACGTTAGTTTTCTTAAAACTTAAACTAAAAAAAGCAGCAATAGCAGACGGCTTGGATTTCTGCTAGAGAATAATATGAAGAATACAAAATCTAATGATAATGATTAAACGGAGGAGTTCTTTTCAAGGGTAATCATTTTCAGCACATATGAACGTGAACGGGCCTTTAAAGAAACTTGTTTCGTAGAAACTGATACCTTAATTCGAAAATACTTTGCAGAACAAAAAAAAAATGGACGATGACGTACATTGCAGGCTCATACCTAGAGGCAGTTAGTTTGTGAGCAGTACTTTGAATATAACGAGTACATGAGTTTCGCTTTTATATAGCTTTTCGCACTGACGCTGACGGCTAAGGTTCGTTTTTGAGATTAAAATAAGTTTACCCATTTATTATATTCATTTGAATTAGTGAACGTAATTAGAAACTGGGTTTGCTTGAGCCATCCGCCTTGCTATTGCTGGCCATCCACCATTCGCACCCCATAGCTAGACATTTTAGCGACCACTAAAACGAGTTGTTCAGTCATCGCGGTATGTCTAGCCGACTAATTAAAACCCCGACGCAAGCTCAAAGAGAGGGAACTTACGAAAAGCTTCTGTCTGCAACTGTAAGTTAAACACACAAAAGAGACATTTTTAAGATAAATGTGGAAAGTGGGTCACGATCAACGAAAACAGGACCGAAACTAGGCATAGCTTGATCCTGTATGAGCAAGTTGTTTCTCTTCTCGTGGTAAACAAACTTTCATTCAAGGGGAAGAGTATGCTCACAGCTTTATAAACCAACTGCGTTACGAGTGCGAGGTACTAGACCTATTCTCAATTACCCCACACAGCTATGGCAGCGTGGCATTATGACGTCTCTGCACCAAAAAAGTTAGTTAGCAGAGACCCAGCAATTGACCTGGCCAATGCTTAAACCGTTATTCCACTCACACTCCGTCATACTCTATAGACGCTTTATAGACTTCGCGGCTCGGACAAACGCTTGAACCGTGGTCCGCCGCGCGAGATTAGCCCGTCAATCTTGCGTTGGATGTTGAACGCTGTCGTCATTTGTTTCTTTCCGAGTCGCACCTCCGCCCACTCTCAGCACTCAGCCGAAGCTGTTGTGGGTTGGTCATCACATTTGCAGCCTCTAATTGACTATAGACTTCGTGTTATGGCGAAATTGAGACATCTGTATAACTAGCTTGAGAGTTGCCTTTGTCTCCTAGTTACGATCGAACATACATCTGGGTCGCCGATTTGATACGCGCACCCACAGATGACGTTATGTCGGACTTGTCGCAATTCTATATCCGTGTATGTTCGTAGTGTGGAGCTCACAGAGGCAGTGGTTACGAGTAGCGGGAAGAATGGCGCGTGCCGACACGACTGAACGCTCGTGCAGTCATAGCAGAGACTCGCAGCAAGAATTGCAGAGTGCCTCGAAGCGGGACAGACGGGAGTTGTCAGTTCAGCAGGAGATGAGTCCGCGCTTTTTATCGAGTGCCCACTGAAGTTACATTGAGTTGCAGGTCCAATTCTATAGATATGCCTATGCCTATGCCTATAAATGCCGAGCGAGAAGCAACATCCCTCAACAATTCCCCGGCTGGCCATCGGATAGCTCGTATCTCGGTACGTACAACATAGGCGAAACGAGAGGGGTGTGACGTGAAGGGAAACATATAAACGCACCATACAAGTAAGACATCATCGCTCTATGTCTATCGCTGATTACGTTTAAATCCGCTTACTTGAGTAAAGTACTTTAATTAGAGGTATGTGCTAGAATACTTTGTGACCGTGCTTTGACTTTGTTGTTATAAAAAAAGCTATTTGGCTTGAACGAGATGTCTGTAAATGTCTACAGCTTCATGCATATGCGTTGCCTGTAATGGTGAGACGTGAAATCACTTTGTACTGTTCTGGGTTTTCATAATAGAGGTCTCCTGTGTAGTTGTTGTGTGCTTATTTGTTACTCTTTCGTATACACTGTTGTTGATTTTTATGAGGAGCGAAATATTTTCTACAGCAAGCTATTGTTTTATGTTACATACGATAGCCCTAGAAATCATTCCCACACACTCTGGCTCTCAAGAAGCAAATTTAAATGTGTAAATCATGTGTTTCGAGGAAAATCGATCTTTTAACTAAATTTTCTCTACGTTCCTTAATTCGTAGATATAGGGGGAAAACACAAAGCATCAAAGACAAGCACTACAAGATATGCGAACACGTCTTAAGGTTATTGTAGATTACGTTACTGTTGGCAAATATCATAGATGTTTGCCGGAACAATGAGGCAGAGAAAAACAGAAATTACACTCCTTTTTGTGCTAGTTAATTGTTCCCGTCCAGGGGCCATCTGTGACTGGTGTGATCGCCTCGGTCGTTTATGCTAAGCCTATAGCTTCATCAAATAGATTATATAATAATAGAGTGAGTAGCGCGTGTGCCCTGTCTGAAATGTTGCAATTGTAATAACTCCGTGATCGCCATACAACAACTCTACACTGACCGATTATAGCTTTCACACATGATCATTTGCTTGCTCTATAGGTGCTGCATAGAGTAGTTCAGATCCTAGGTCGAAGCGCACATTCAACCTATACCGAATAGCCCTTGATTAGGCGTTCAGGTCTATCAATGCATAGGGTCGATTTGGAGAGGACCGAAGTAATCCTTGAAGAGGTGGCTTATGTGACGATCCTATTGTACTCGATCGCTGTGGTCCTTGACAAACGTACATATTCGATTTTTCGCCTATGTATAGATATAATTGCACGGGGCGCGGCCGATCAAGATCGAAACAAAAATTAATATTGGATCAGGTTATCATATTATTACTTATTTGTCTCGTTTGAGATGCGCGGGGTGAGCAACGCTAATGAGTAACTGCAATGAGTTTTGCTTGATCGGAGGAAAGAAACTGGTGGGAAGGGTCGCTTAGAGACGTAAAGGACATTAGGTGGTCGTCAAATTGCTATATTATTATAGACGTTGATCGTATGACACCTAAATAAAGAGGGAATGGATAAAATTAGATAGGACATAGGACATTACTCAAGGTTCCGCTGAACAACCGAAGCTAGCAGTCTCGATGGCAGTTCTACAGGAGGATTTTGACCCGTAACGAATTATGAAATTGCTAAACCGTTTTCGTGCCTTTCGTGTTCTAAATCTTTAACCATCTAGCTTTAAGCCGGATGTAGCTATTAGAAAGCGGCATATCCCGTGTCGCTCGATCGAAGATGGCTTCGTTAAATAAATCATCGATTTCAAAACGTCATCTAACTTTTTTCTTTCTCTTACACCATGACAAAATTAACTTATCTTTCTACCTTTCGCTGTACTTGGCTTTAGTCGTTTGTACCTACCTGTCTATGCAATTTAATTGAAATTTAGGAGAAACAGAATTTTTACCACAGTACAACGGACGCCCACCCATGTGCCTAACAAACTCGAAAATCAGATAGAACAGTATGACTGATGGGTCGTACTGGCAGATCTCAATGCGTGCGTAAGAACTAAATTTTAGAAGTTATGACAATGATTGTGTTTAAAAATGGCTAGTATACAGGCCTTCGTTCTTCCAACCGAATAACAAACACTACGATGACCGACTAACTGACTGACTGACAACTGATCAGAGTTAAGCTACGTTTTTTTATCATTCATTAGATCATTGCAGTGATTAAAAGGAAGTACACATTCTTATTTAAGTTACATAAGCTTCATTATTCAACAAATTATACAGTGTTTATATGTAGGGCTTAATAATATCGGATAGATTAGTATAATTTCGGCTCAGTTACTTTTCACCTTTAATGTGCATTATACTGATAGGTGAATGTAGGTAGGTCTCCAAGTCAGGTGGTACGACGCTCGCCTAAAAATGACAGATAAAGCAGCACCGTCTCTGAGAATCTCCGATGCCACTTACGAATTTTTCTATTTCAATTTTGTTCAGGTTCATTAAAACGCTCTAATATTGCAGATAGCTATATGTATCCTGTATGCGGCAGATGGTAAGACTGAATAACAATTTTTTGATAGATGTTCAACTTTTTTTTTTGAAATTTTTTTTGTTATTGATCGCATTCCTACACGTCTAAGTTGTTGGTACTACAGAGGATAGCACTCGGACGGTCAGACATGCTGGGACTAATATGCAAAGGTCTTCTTTTGTTAATAACACAAGCAATGTTGGAACACGCTTGCGTATGTGTTCATGAGGGGATGTCACTCAGATAGTAGAGTGCTCGCCTATCCTGCGAGAAGTGGAGGGATTGTTACCCAACATCTCCAAACGTGTTGAGAATTTTTTGTTTTAAATTTGCGCTGCTATATTGAAACACGTCGAAGTCTTAACTACGTAAGAAGTGAAGCTCAAATCGTAAGACGATCGTTTAATGTAGGGATCTATAGCAGTGTCGCCGACGACTTCAGTGTTTTTTTCAGACCTTTGTGTTTCTGATTGGGCTGCTTTATTGAAATAAATCTTTGTGTACTACGTAAGCGACTGTAATCAAGATGCTAAAGTTCTCTTTCAGTACGAGAGAACTTCTTAAGTCGATATAAAATTTCTAACTGTCTTCAATATTTTTAAGTATTTTTGTTTTTACTCGTACTGTTATATTAAAACACATATAATTTTTTGTTGTTTGGGACATGGCTGAGATGGTGTGACGCTCGCTTAGTATTAGTACCCAGTATTCTCGAAGGTATTTTTTAAATTTCTGTTCTTAATTGCGCTGCTATATTGAAATACGTCTTTGTTACGAAATGGGATGAAGCTCAGATAATACGATGCTCGTTCATACGTAGCATCTTTAATAACCTTTGTTTTAATAATCTTTTCGTTCGCGCTGCTAAATTCAATCGAGTAGTTACGTACGTGCGTGGGTGTAACTCAGATAATTGAGAGATTATTTGGCCAGAGGAAAGTGCAGAGTACAATATCCAGTATCTCTTTTTTTTTTCTGTCTGTTCAGTCATTTCTGTTTTTAGTCGCTCTGCTGTATTAAAACCTGTATAAATCATTTTTACGAAAGGGTATGTAGATGACACTGTAGCCCAGGTTGTCATTATGCTACAATTTTTGGGATTGATACGCAGCGGCGTCGAAGATCTTTAATGTATCTTCAGATCTGGTTGTTCTCAATCACGCAGGCAATATTGAAATATGTCTAAGTTTCAATTATTTTAGGGGATATAGATCAGATAGACTGTTTTTAGTTGGGATGTTTTATTCAGACGCGTCTAAATCTTTGCTACGTACGAGCAAATGTATATCAGACGATAGCCCAATCGATCAGTATATGACAATTATTGTCATTTATTATTATAGATGACAAAAGTCTTCAGTGTTTTTCAATTTTGTTTTTTTTAATCACGCTGCTATCTTGATGCACTTCTACATCTGTGTTAGCAAAGCTGGTTTAGATTAGACGTATCGCGTTTACTACATATGGTAGAAGTACTAGTATTGTTCGAAAATCATCAGTATTTTTTTCAGATCTTTATGGTTCTAATCAGACACGTAATATCAAAACGTGTGTGTCAATTACGTGAGGGGATGTAGATCGTTTAATATCCAAGAGGTACAGGAATCGATACCCAGCGTCTCTAAAAAGTTTTTTTTAACTTACTTGTCTTTAACCATGCAAACAATATTAAAACACTTTTTAGTTTATGTGTAGTTCAGATGGGCGAGCACTCGTCTAGCATGCAGGAGCCATAGGAATTGCTACACAGCATCCACGAAGGTTGATCAAGTTCAGACCGCACTCAATCATCTAGTCTAGTAGTCACTGCGATAATACACAGCGTTCCGTCCTTTAAGTACTGAAATGACTGGTAAGAAACACAAGGGGGTGTAGCTCAGATGGTAGAGCGCTCGCTTAGCATGCGAGAGGTACTGGGATCGATACCCAGCATCTCCAAAGGCCTTCATAATTTTTCAAATTTATCCGTTATAAAATTTATCCAGTATTGAAATGGGTCTTATTTTGCATAATGTATTGGAGTGTACTTCAGACAGTAGAGGACTCACCTAGCGTTCAAGAGGGACGAGATCGATACGCAGCATACAATCCTTTAACTACTGCAATACCTGCGTGATAACGCACGGAATGTAGTTCAGGTGGTATAGCGCCCTCCTAACATGCGAGAGATACAGGGACTGATACGCAGAGCCTTCAAAGGTGTACAATGTTTTCCAATTTATCTGTTTTGAATTACGCAAACAATATTGAAATAAGCCTAACTTCACACAAGGGGATGTAGCTCAGATGGTAGAGCGCTCGCTTAGCATGCGAGAGGTACTGGGATCGATACCCAGCATCTCCAGTACCTTTAATATTTTTCAAATTCACCGGTTTTTAATCACGCAACAATGTTAAAATACGTATATGTATATAACACTCGTCGCTCGCCTACAATGCGAAAGGCCGGGGTGTCGATCTCCAGCATTCTCAAAGGCCCTCAATGCTTTTTCAAGTTTATGTTTAATCACATAAATTGTATTAAAACACGTTGAAATGTCTTACATTGCAGAGGATGCTGCTCAGATGATGGACCGCTCGGATACCATGCCATAAGCAGTGGAGTCGATACCAGCATCTGCAGATGCCTTGAATGACCCTTATATGTTTTAATAATCTAAACAATATTAAAACACGTCTAAGTATACACTACTCGATGGCATGTAGCTCAGATTATAGAGCGCCTCTCAGTCCTATGTTGAGGGGCACTGCTATCATACCCATTATCTCCATTGTTTCTAACGTTGTTTTTAAGAACGCAGGCAATATTGAAATACGTTTAATCGTTATCTACTTAATGTGATGTAGCTCAGACGGCAGAACAATCGCGTGGCATGGGATATATACTGGGGTAGATACCCAGAATCTCCAAACGTCTTGAATATTCTTTCAAATTTATGTTTTTAATCACGCAAACAGTATTAAAATGCGTTTAAGTGTGTTTCAATCGAGGGGATGTAGCTCAAATGGTAGAGCGCTCGCTTAACATGCGGGATGTAAGGATCGATACCCAGAATCTTCAAAGGTATTGAATGATTTTCCAAATTCATTTGTTTTTAATAACGCAAACAATATTAAAACATGTTAAACTCTATTTTATTTAATGGGATGTAGCTCAGATGGTACAGTGCTCGCCTTGCATGTGAGAGTTACCCTGTATCTCCAAAGCTCTGTAATGTCTTTTCAAACGTACCTGTTTTTTAATAACACAGGGAATATTGAAATACGTGTAAGTATATGTTTAAGTGCATGTTATTCAAGGGAATGTAGCCCAAATAGTAAATCACTTGCCTACTATGCGAAAAGCTCTGGTGACAGTATCCAGCATATCCAGACGCCTTTACTCTTTTTCAAATTTGTGTTTAATCACATAAACTGTATTAAAATACGTTTAAATGTCTTTTATCTAATAAAGTGTTTCTCAGATGGTAGAGCGCTCGTTT
>NW_019215299.1:0-17239 GCF_002532875.2 Varroa jacobsoni | reverse complement strand
GGAAGAAATCGTATGAGATTTTCGCGTAGGTGGTTAATTCAAAGAACTACAACTTAGCGACTTAGGAGAAGTAAATCAAGCCATTGTTTCTATATCGTACGTGTGCTTTTGACGAATTGACTAGTGGAATCCTTAGCAAGGTGTTGCAGTGAGACACCAATAATTAAATTGAGTGCTCTTAATATGAATGGCGCCCGCTGCTATCGTGTAAACTGAGTAACTATTCCAAAAGGATAACCGTTGTTAGCGGATCCTTACAAAATATGTCACGTAACAGTAGCAGAGGATACAATGTACGTTAGGTTAACCCAGTATTTGAAAATTAATTGTCATCTGGCCTAGTGATGACAATCGGAAGGTCTTGTGACGGCTGGTCCAACAAAGACATGCCACCCAATACTATACTGATTAAAATTACAGTTGTATAATGGAGAGACCTTACCGAGTTGCGAAAGCTTGTTCAGCAAATTGGTGTGGTCGCGACAAGCGCAGGCCTCGGAATTTTCAGAATGGACTAAACTCGTTCCCATCTTTTTGACAGTTTCATCGGCAAAATGTTTACTATTGAACAATACCACATATGAATATTCAGACAATAGGTTATTGTTTAGAAGTTTTCCATAGGACAGCCGGCAAGAGGGGGGAATAGGTTCAGAGTTCGGGCGGCACAGAGATTCGGTATAGTCAAGAAAATACGTTTCTTAAACGGGTGTCGCATCGAGTCAGGACGTATTTTACGCTTAGATTGAAGACAGAAATGTGGATTGTCAATTAGATCGAGTCACTTGCATTTTATATTTTTCGACTTTATCCAATATCAATCAGTACTGATTTTCAACCTGGCACCGCATTTGGCATGGGGAAAGGGAGCTAGAAAACGCCCGAAAGCTCCGGCAGAATTCGATCAGAGTTGTTCTAGGTTAGAAGGCATGGGAAAAATGTCAGTTGCCTATTTTTGGGCACGAGAAACCTTCGATGCATGCTATTCACTCCCAAGCTATGTACCCCGCACTATAGAAGGCGCCCGCAACACATAAAGAACATTATATTTGAAACTTGTTACAAACAGTACGTTAAATGTCTTTTCGCATAATGTCACTCCGATGCCAGCTACAACTGCAGAGAAGTCCGTTTTTGGCAATAACATAATTAAACTATCGTTATTGGCGGAACTATCGCGGAAACGAGGAGTTGCTGAGAGGCCGAGTACCTATTTGCTTGCCCCCCGACAAAGGTCTTTTCTGCTAGACTATATCCGGTTTGTTCCAACGATAGCTTACTGAGGGACGTAATCTGCGTTTGAATGCCAGCATAGACACGCATTGTTTCGTGCTGGAAGCCAGTCACCTGATAGAATGCCTAGCGGCGGTACCGGCTCGTGCCTTATATTCCACTATTATCACCCGTCCCGAGAGACAAAACGGACATTTTTAGGATATTTTAAGGATAATCTTTTGTCAATAGCCGTATAGTTCCATAAGAGTGACACACGCAAGACATTTGCTACCAGAAAGTGTCCGGTCCTGATTCTATAGCATGTATGTAAGTTGCTGCTGTCCTACAGTTGTAGGATTATTAACTAAGTTATTACTGTCATCATTAATAGTGGAAAGGATTGAACCATAGTATTTTGTGTCAGATCAAGGATTACATTCCGGTCTCTTTACCGTTTGAGCTTCCTTAGCATCAGAGTTCCAGTTATGGTATTTAAGAGAAGCAAAGATCAGTGTTTTCTCCGGCATATATCTGCATGACGTTTCATCATTGTCGAGAGAGACAGACGGCAGTGTCCACTAAGCGATTATACAGTAAATGAAATCTGTAATACATTTGCGTCACATTTGATATCGTCTTTCCTGCTCGCTGTTACCATTATTACTACGTTAATCAAGACCCAGCTTACATTTAAGTCGCAATGGATGCCATTTATGGTTGATTGACATTGGTGTCCTTCTGCAACTGGGTCGAAAGCGTTATAGGGCGAAATATGGAGTTCTAATGTCCCAGTAATACCGTAGTGGGTAATGTGTTTGCTCTGTAAAGTGAACGATACGTAGTAGACTAGGTTCGAATCCGTGCGCAGAAACACTTCGTTCCCCGTTGAAAGCCAGCCGCCTAAAGTAACGCCTAACGGCAGAAGTACCGAAAGGAAAACGCGAAAAACGTTCTTTTAGGTGGTATCTTACAGGAATAGCTAAGCGTCATCGAAAAAAAAAAGCTTATATTTGTTGCGGCGGAAATGGTACAAGATATAGTGAGAAGCACACGCAAAAAGCTCACTTTAATTATCGGCTTTTTTTAAGAGTAAAGTCGACAAGGCCAGTGAACGGCAGTACTGATATGCTCTAGTTTCGTACGTGGACGTTCTTATCTTCGCATCAACAAAGCCGCAGCCGAAATCTTCATGTAGGCGACAAAACGGTGCTATACGAAACTAAAACGAGCCAGTCGGCTTATGAGACGACTCTATGTTTATAACAATTATACAGACTTCATGCAAACTCTTGCAAAGATTTATGCGCAAGTTTTCGTCGGTAGAAGTAAGCTTCCGCTTATTTTATTATCCTTCTTAGGGATAAATAGTTCAAAAGTAGTATAAATAGACAGAACTATCTACGAATGTTTAGGTATCAAACCTTACAAAATTACCCCATGACATCTGTAATTTTTGCTTCCGAATTTAAATGGTCATCTTCCAAATCGAGCCTGAAAAAGCTGTCCAAAAAAGAAATTTAAGTGATGTGACCGAATACTTAAGTCTTCTTCACGAACACGGTCACCATTACTCGTATCGAATTATAGCATTGACACCTATAAACTAGTCTGTTTCTATATAAAGCTTGCTTGTGTATCAACGAGTTCATATCAAATAGCTTGGTATAAATGCAATCAATGACCTTCATAAGCATCTCAGTAAGACCGTTTCAGTAATTATTGACGTCTGCATTTTTCTGGTTTGTAATGGATATGCTGACTATTTACTTAGTATTCTGCAATACGCTGCACAGATCTTCCGACGCTACATGTATATATATATATATATATATAGGCACTGATCATTGAGATAAGGATATGTTATCTTAGTGATAAGTGTCCATACAATGTCACCTAACTATTGGCCTATGTTTGTAATAATAATATGGACGGTTCTTAGAGGTCTGCCCTTTGAAGAAGAGCGTATCTTGAAATAACGTCGCCGGCTGGTGTGCAATGGTAGAAGGTGCAGCCAGCCCGAAAACTGACGTCCTTAGCAGTAAATAAATATCATTTGAGGAAAGAAAATAACAATATTAATATCTAAGTTGGTTCGAAAGTCCCATATCTTCCTTGATAATATGGTCTAGGTTCGCCTTGTGTGTTAACGAGACCCAAAGCTAATTTCTCTCCTATCTGACCGAGAAAGCTTACACGGAACACATAACTAAAAGCAGTGTTGAAATGGGTGCAGCATAGGATCTTTGCATGATCAGAAGTAAGGAAGTTAGTCCCAAGAAATATTTTGAAAAATGTTGCAATATTATGGAAATAAAACATAATAATATAATAGTCCTTTTCAAGTCTATACTGCAAGTACGGTTTATATTCATAGAAACCACTTGTTCCAGCTGTATAGGTGAACAATTTGTTAGTAAGATGTGATTAAAAAAAAAAAAAGTGTTTCTGAATTTAATTAGACAACTCGATTATAAAATGCTACCTTAGTGTGAGCCAAACGCTTCGGTTTTTTTCACAGTGAAGCTTAACTTTCTTCATTACGAACCCGGTCCGTATTACAACGACTTTGCTACGAAGGAATTGTACCCACATTCCCAACCGGCTTTAACAGAAAGTTAACAGCTTTCTGAACACACATATCTGAGTTCACTATGACACTCTACATATAAACCGTCTGTTTAAGTGTTTAAGCAATCCAATACAAAATAAAGAATGATATCTTTGAATTTCGATTGCCTACGTCTTGAAATGTTCCAAGCTAGGTCCACACTTTCGGCGTGTGAAATAGCTGGCATTGTAAATAATGTGTGTACCTTTTCTTCTATTTAGTTGCAACGGCGGTTTCGGTTCCTTCTCAGATAGAAGATGAGCTTAAAGCAATTGATGAAAATGGAAGACCAGCGATATTCGCACACGAATATAAGCACCAGTATGAGACTTTTTAATCCCGTCTACGAACAACTTCGAGAGAAACGAGTCAGCCGAAGAGTACAGAAAGCCCGTATTGATGACCCCTTTAACAGCGACTGGTGCTAAGGACCGGTATGTCCTACTAGAGAATACCCGTTATCTTATCTGGAACCTATCCCAAATGTCTCTTCATTTGCCTCGACATTTTGACTTTACTTCGATTACATACCTGACATGGATATCCATTCAGTAATAACATTTTCAACAATTCATTAAACAAACAAGTCTTAAGGATCGTACTGTGTTTACGAACCTCTATTGACTACGTTAATGTTGATTACCTTAATCTAAATAAAACAATTAATCATATGATCAGCTCATTTGGTAAAATATTACTAACTATTACTAGTTATGATGCTTTCTTTTAACATTTTTCTGTAAAAGCAAAAAAAAAAACCTCTCAATACGAATACGGCTAGAAACCTCCGATTCTTAACGCGATGGAGACTACTTTTATATTTTACTAACAGGAATAATTGAAATATACAGAACATTTCAATTGCCAGTTCTAGGATTTACTGCTGACCGGCAGAACACTTCGATGATTCGAAAAGAAGCTACGGCTACAATCAGGAAATCACCACTCTTATTTTCTCTGCAATTTATTTTTTTTCATATTTCACAGTCTTTCTGTGACCGGTGGGTGCTACCTGGACAGCTGTATACGTGTAGGCTTAGCTTGCTATTGAGACTTCCAAGCGTGATGTTTCCAATATCGACGTGTTCGGCCTGCAGGCCAGTTGTATAGTTAACAATGTAATCTTCTACATGCATACCCGCACATTGGTCATGACGCTCAAGGAAATAGCTTCACTGTGTGCAGATACAAAAGCTGTCTTTGACGGTATTATTATTGTTATCGTTATTAATAGTACAGCATGTTCGACTGAAGAAAATATCTCTCGTATACGTACGTCGGCGTTCGAACATTAATGGGTTCTGTTGATTTTTTCCTAACCAAAATCAAAGCTATATCTATATATATATATATATATATATATATATATATTATTACGTAACCTTTTTTATATTATTATATTATAATATATATTTTTATATATATTATAATAATGTGAACTAACATTCCCTATAGTAGATACATAATTTCAGCTCAATTCAAAAGTTCAAAAGTGATCATTCCTTTAAACTGACAACGCAAAACTTAACACAGAACGTAATTGACGGTCACGAATGTATTTATGCACTATATATTCTTTCTTTACATCGGTGCATCATTGGTTCTAAACAATTTGTTCAGAGCCGCTATTGCCGAGACATTGTTTTGACTAAACTGTAATGTGTGATATATATATATATATATATATAGCAATTTCATTAATGAGTGTTTATATAGAAAAGTGCTCCAGTAGGCTCACGCAGTTACATAGAGGCGCGACCCAGAAGTGGGGGCGTTCGTTCATGTAGTTGGCGTTGTGGGCCTATCGATGTGCGTTTCCGTAGAAGAGTCTGTGAAGTCCTTAAGTGCTGGGACGTGCTTGTCCCTATTTGGAAAGTCCTATTTGAAAGCAAAATAACCGTAACTTTTCAAAAGAATCGATATTCCGACTCGCGATCGTAGCGATTTAAAAGCTTGTATTGGCGAATATGAACTTCTGGACAGCTGATCCCCACCCTAATACCGTTACTATTTTCTATATTATGGCGCTTTAATTATTGATTGTAGATAACTCAATGGAGAATTGTTTGTTTATTGATAAGAAGAAGCAAATCAGGTCGTAGGATTAAAGCTGCCCGGCCGCAGATGATATTAGTGTCGGTGCAATGTCTTCCAATATCTACCGTCTTTTTACAGAGAGCTTTCAGTGTATGATTAATAGAGCCTTGTCTATGGTGTAGAAAAAAATATATATACTAGAACATAGGTTCGTTATCGATGTTCTACTACGTTTCTACTCTTTGTTTGCCTGTATATGATCTGCGATTATAATCGCATTGTGCACTTGAATTTTATGTCAATTTCGAAGCTTAAAAATGAAGGTTCCGGGTGATAAAGGGTACATTTTCGGCACCGATTAGATTTGGCTTCTTTCGGAGATCAAGCATCCACTAATGTACGACCAAATATCCTTGCCGGGTACAGCAAGGACTCTATAATTGAGAGGGCATTTTAAAATTGGTTCGTAAGGTTCAAGAAGGGCATCGAGAAAGTGCAGAAGGCACCCCACTTCAGCTGCTCATCTGAGGTGTGTAAGCACCGATTGAACATTATTAGTGTCGGGGAACAAGGCGTGAATTAGACCAGCAGATGAACTGCAGATCTATAGGATCTGCTCAAAAATTAGAAGTAGTGGTGGCCTATCGGCTGAGAGAACACCAAAAAGTTACACGGCTCCTCACCGCCTCTCAACGTTCCGCCCAGCACTGAACAACACGCAGCCATATATGTACCCATACATCGATATAAAGCATAAGGAAAGAGTGGTTCCGGGGCGATATGCTTAAAGCTACTATTTGATTATAGCTAGGGTAGTGCTAGGGTCTAAAAAATACAATGATTTACATTTGGTACAATCGGACGGGAGCTAAACACTAGAACATGCTTAAGAAAAACAAGGATCTGTTTATGGTCAGTTATATTGAATCAGTGAGATTATCCAATGAAGAAGCTGACAGACGAAACAAGGTCATCCTTGTCCACGACAAGCCCAGGCCGAAGGTTGGTTGTTTCTAGGCCAAGCTAGAGCAATTGTCACCTTGTCCGATTACTGGCAGGTGAAGTTGCTAATCATATCGTTGACAGTCAAGAGGATCTCAAAAACTGGCTGGATAAATTTTCAAGCACTAGATTTAGAGATTTCTACAGAGAAGTAGTAAACACGTTAGATGCGAGGAGGCCGTGAAGAATACATAATAAATGTATTTATTATTTGATTTTTTCTTAGCTGAAAAAATTGAAGTTGATATTATATATGTATTGATAAAAATATGGTATGTATTCTTATGTTTATAATTAGCAACTTTCAACAGTCGTTTAAAGGGCTATAGTAAGTTGTATTTGAAGGGATAGATAATAACCCCAATTTAATTCATCGAGTTCCCACCTATGAAAAGTGTCTTTACGTCTTGTAACTGCCATTCCTTCACATTACAATAAAACAAAAAGCATATCTATTACATATAATGACTAGACAGTTTTTCCGAATTGCAATTGCTATGAATGCGACCTCTATTGGCGTGAAACGAGCGATATATCTTGAAAGTAATGAAAATAAGGTAAAAAAAAAAAAGGCATTTGAATGAAACACTGGGCTGACAGTCAACTTGTAAACCCTGCAGACCTCAGGCTGGCTTAGGCTTTGGTCTTCTTCATATGATGTATTTTCGTGAGAACAATTTCGGCAATGAGCATCGCTGTAAATAAGGATTTTCTACGATATCTGGAAACTTTAATGAGCCCACATCCTATGCTTTTTACAGAGGCAACTTTTGACAAAATGCAAATGAAGGCAAGTGTTGTTTTTTTTCAGCTAGGACTTTCATCTTTCAGGGTTCTTTTAACTGGATACTTCTAACGCAGCCTAATAGAAAACTATCGGCTTTTGAGTGGTATACTACACCCAATATACAGGAGGGCGCCAAAGGCTCTAAAGAGCGCACCAAAACATACTGTTCAATTTAATGTGTTTTAATCAAGGTCACTGGCCAATAGGACTGCTAGGTGTGTTAAGTTTTACGTCCGAATCCGAACCTAGATTGCCACAGGCACCTTAGATCAACAGAGAAATACATTACCCATTAATCTAATGTGGACTGATGCTCAAATTCCAGTTTTTTTATTTGTAAAATTCTGCCGACAGACACGTCGATGTCCTTTCAGATATGGAGTAATAGATTAGAAGGAAACCGAAACGAAATCTTAAACTGATGTTTTTAATATATACTGTGTGCATTCTTGTTAGCTCCAGCCGTTTTTTTTTTGGTATTCGCTTGACAAAAAGCATTGTAGGCTTTATTTTATCCTAGCCAACAAATGGCCTATCTCAACTCGGCGAGAGATCCAGTCGGATTTTCAACCAGACTGCTTCTAGTGGATAAAAAAAAAGCTCATGGTAAAACATTATTTCAATAGGCGATACGCATTCATGTAGATTATAAATCTATGTCTATCTAACTCTTTGTCTCGTTCGTAGCTTGCTTTATTGTTACCGTAGTTTGTTTTTATTGTTACCGTAAAGTCAACAGGGGCTGCGCTTGTTGAAGAACACAAGTAAATGATTTTCAATTTAGAGTTCTTCATAAGCGACAAGATCAAGTTAATAAAAGTTCACTTTTATTGGCAATGACAGGCGGGGAAATCAAATTATTATTGTAATTGACTGTGATTTACGGTCCATTATCGGAACACTCTCTATCCAAAAACTGTTGGACCTCAAGGCTACGGTTATTAGAGTTAAATATAATTATTTTTACTTCCAGAGCACATATGGTTCGGTTATTCGATAGATTTAGAACGACTATTGAAAATTACGTTTTGTATGAGCGACTAGGGACGGGTGTACCGTGTTTACATTGGTTAGCCCAGTATCAAAACATCGTAACATGGGCTTTTTGATATCTATAGGTCTGAACGTAGCTAAGTTTCTAGCAAAGCCTGATGATTTGATGATGAGCATTGCGCATTGATTTTCCATCAAAGCACATCCTGGGTCCTATCAAGCGTCTCCATGTTTTTCTTCAGGTAAGGCTGCCAAACCTCTATGGGGAATAGAGGCATTTGGGAGCTACCATGATATCACAAAAAAAAAACTAGGTTTTCCGATAAGGAGTCCGCGGAACGATGTACTACAAATTGAATTTGCCGTTAGATGAGTATGTGAATCTATATCTAGGAAAGGACCAATAGGAGCCTTCAAATAGCAAATGAGAACACGGTGGAAGTGAAGCAGAAGAACGCTTACGACACCACTGCGTATAGGTAGTACCGAACTAATTGCGGGAATTTCCTTGGTCAAGAAAATCGCAACAATTACACAAAAACAAATGATAAACAGCACATTTTCGTGGACGAGTACCAATATAAAAAGGCTATACGAAGTCTTCGCGGTACCCTTCAACTGACTCAAGCCCTAGATTTTCTATCAGTTATTCGAGATTTTCTTTGTTTTGGCACAGATAAAGAAGCTATGAATCAAACACGGTAAGGAAGTTGAAATGATGCGGTCTCAATTTGCTTTTATTGAAAACTCGTAGTTTATTATCCAGCAGCTATGAACAGCTCAGAATTGTATTAGCTGCAATTTTTTGCAAGCAATGTGCACGAGTCGCACTTAGCCGCGGTACTGTGTGTCTGTGGAAATTGATCTTTGTGAGGGATTTGTACAAGAATCGAGGAGTACCGTTAAACGAGAGGCGCGAGCTGAATTTGATTTTATTAAGGACAGATTTAGCCATTACGGTAATCGATCAATTATCAGATGCTATATTACGTGATTCAGCGTCAGTGTGGGCTGAAATGGACACTTGCGCGAGTAAATCTTTATGGGTCTCAGCCTTTCCAACATAATCAAGAATTAACTGGTTGTCGACCCATAAAGCATTATTATATCTAGCAGCATGAATCTGTTTGTTAGTATACATAAGAAATTTGCTTGATTTTGGAAAAGGAAGAGTCTTTCTTCCAGAATTCTGTGCCTAACTGCCACTATGTCCAGGCTGGTTGGTGAATCGGTGAAAGATCCGATTTGAGTCAGCTCAATAGCGTGATCCCTGACCCCTTGGTGACTGGATTGTCCTCTGTTTTTGTGGGGACGAGATGGTGTAAATACGGAATATAGCGATCACACATATCATCTACACTGTGGCAAGGACCTCGAATAAGCTATACAATTAGAAATAGCGTAATTCCAGCTCAGGAATTGTACTTGATGTAATCTAACGTAGCTAACATATTGAATATTATCACTCTATGATCAAACGGCGTTTGCAAACAAAGATCTATTTAATGACGCTTATAGAAGAAGTTGGAACAAAATTGATCAACAACTATTAGTCTTCTTAGTATGCTCTTCAATGAACTGTGCCAGCCTGTTGAAGATGTAAGCATTAACGAACAAAGGTTTCACTGAAGTTTCACTGCTAAAGGCAATATTGCCCTGTTTCAAACAAGGTAAATCAAACTAATCAATTTTAATCACAAGAGTAATATTTCAAAGCAAGGCAAATACATTAACAGTTGGTCGTTATAGGTACCCTCGCGGGCATTATTACCAAGTTAACACACTAAAGCACATAAACTGCATAAGCCTCAAATCTATGAAGCAACAACTGCTTTACGAAACGAATGGAAAGAAGATGAAGACAAAATGACTCTTGCAAAGGGATGGGTCTGTTTACACTGAGTGATGACTTCACTGGCTTGAAAAGGCTTTTCTTCAAAAATAGGCGTGTATTTAGACAACCTATGTAAATACATTTTTTGGGTCAAAAGTTCCTCCTGAATCTAAACACACCAGCTGTGATTAATTCATTCAAATGGAAAAAAAGTTATGCTTTGGGTGTGAACGTCATTAAAAATAAAACTCATCATCATCATCATCATCATCATTGAAAATAATTATCTTCAAACTGCGATCGACAATGTATGTACCCACACACATAGACATGCTAGAAGTAGGTCTTTAATTCCCCGTTTGCATTCCCGAACCCAGGAATGTTAGACTTAGCTAAAGAGAATTTTTTTCTACGACGACTTCTTCGTTAGGTTCCGAACGTAATCGTATATGTTAGGCGTTCCCCCTTAGTCGATCTTATAGTCACTATTTCCCGTGTTGCTACATATGTTTCTTTCTACCTTCGTGGATATTTTGCGTTCTTGATGTCAATGCACCAGTCCACAGGCAGTCGGCTAGTGCTTTGAGGCTCCGCTATTTATATTCCTTCGGTCTCAATCTCTGACGTCAAAGCCCTGTCGCTCTAACATTGACTCTTCAGTATACTCAACAAAACAGTGAGTCTTTCCGATTCGAAGACGGACACCAAAGAAGACTGGAAGAAAGATCTTCGAGCCATTTGGCTCTGTGATCATATGAACCGTTTCCTTCTTAACGGTCCACTTTCGCCTTGCGTTTGACGATTTGCCCACAAGCTTAGCTTTCGGGCCTGCCGCCCGCTCGATGACCTTGAGCGCTATCAGCAGTAGCTAGCTGGCTTCAGTGACAATGGTCATGTAGACCAGCAGATTTTGGTAGAGCGCCTTCTCCTTTTCCCCAGGATCGATAAAGGATACTGAGTACGCTTATGACTCGCACACAGCTTAATTCAATGTCGCCTCAGCCTACAACCGTCTGCAATGGGTTTGACTGTGATAAATCTGTATTAGATAAATGAAAAGGAATTTTAGCAAAGATCAGTGGCTTGCCCGGACTGCAGTTATTGACCGAATGGAAAGACATCTTCACCTAAAAGTTTGCCTGACAATCCGAATTCACCAAAAAAAATTCTTGCATAGATATTATATATTTAATATTCTTCATCAGCAATATTCTATGACACGTTCTGCAAGTTGCTTGGCATAAATATGTAGTACATACACTTTCCTCGAATAGTCTGGCCTAAGTACTCAGTTACCTTTCAATGCCTGTTCTACACAATTTTAGCGAGGGCGTTGCCAGCTCGTTACCAGACGATTTCTTTCGTCCGATAATTATGGTCAGAGCTCCTGTCATACACGCATGTATGATCTTGGTTCAATGCACAACTATAACAATGCAGCTCTGCGTTTATTACCAGTGCTGACATCTAGATAGTGATCAGTACATTTTTTAGTACAGGACCGAATCATAAGACGAAGGTATTTTGAAAACAATGGCCCAATAGAAGACTTGAAGGATGAACAGCTCGAACAACTTGAGCTGTTTGCGACACAAAGCAGATACAAGCCTTGCTGTTTCCAAGGCTTACGTTGTCGTTTTTCCTATTATCGAATTGAGCATTTTGCTCCTTTTGTTTTCATGGTAGCAATACGTCTAGTGTGATCTTTTATTTATTTTACGTTGAAAGGTATAGGAATGACCATGAATTATGTTCAAATTTAAATAAGTAGGTTCACTTCTATGTAGCTTTTTAGAACCTAACGAAGATCGAAACAATAATCTGACCCACTAGAGCATAGCGCGACCGTCTTCTGGCTTTTCGAGACGATACCAATGATATTCCATAGATTATTGATGTTTTAAACTCGCTTTTTTCCCGAATTAATGAGCTTTAGGGTTTTAGGGAAACAAATCGTCTTATTGCTGAGGGAACTTTGAAGCCAGGATCAGTTTAACTTCATATGTATTAAAAGAAGGAACGTACAAATCGGATCTATAGTCACGGGAGATTTGGAGTTAAACTTTTACTTTACCGCTAAATTCTCTGATTTTGAGAAAATGTGCAAACTTATATGCATGAAATGCTCTAGTCGTTGATGCCATTCTTCTCAATAGAGACAAAGATAGTTAAGTCAAGAAAGTTATCTAAATATGAGTAATTTTATGTCTGATTCAGGTGTATAGAATTAGATGGTAGCTCCAATCAGTTTATTTCGACATGAGGAATGGAAAGATATGAAACTAAACCTAGCGTCCAAATGTCCAGTATACATTAGATATTAGAAATTTGCTTTCTATTTAACTGACTTGGACCGTTCCCCAAAAACGAACCTTTGTGTTTTTTAACGAAAAATATATACACGATATCCAAAAAACCTACAGTTATTCTACTTATTATCTTGTTACTATAAAGTGAAAAACCTAATGCAGCCTTCGTGAACATCTCAAATAGGATTCCTAGACGTAAAGCGTTCGTCAAATGCACCCGTTTCAGTCATTGTCAAAATATGCTGACCTTAACCTATTACTATAATTATCATCGTCTACGGTCGTAACTTTGATACAGTATCATAAACATACATGCTACGGATCAATGTTCAGGTCAATCTGTAAAGCAACAAGGATCCATGTGAGCAGACATGGGTTCATTGAATGCCATATATCGTAGTATGCGCAGTAGCTCGCATGATCACGATTACCGTTTAATTCGTAATCGAACATTTCTCTGATCTTTTTCAGACTGAGCAACGGTACAGCCAGTAACATAGTTGAGTGCACATTTATATTGTGTGTGTTGTATCGTTTAGATGCGAGGTATTGCAGATCTGTATAGTAAGGCTTAGTGTGTAGATCGTATTTAGCTATCAACAACCGTTAAGCCTAGCTTAATTGAGCCTGAGATCGATGTGAGCTAAATAATAACGACAAATATTAAGCATAGCCTGAGGGAAACGGGGAAGAGATTGCAGGCTTCGTTTTTCCATTCTGATGACATTAGTCATACCTTTTGCTTCCATACAAACGAACACGCACGCACTCACAGGATCCCACAGCGGAATAACCGCGAGAAGGTACATGTATCAAAGCTAGCACAACGTTCAAACATCGATGCACACTGCATGTGCAATTTTTGGATAGAAAGAAAAATTGACCCAAAAGAGAAGGGCTAAATGGCAATAGGCTTAGAATTAACGCTTCTGAAATACTTAAATCATGCAACTTTACGATGCTAGTCGACAGCCAACGCACTGTGTGTGCGAGTGGCAGCGACGAACGATACAAACTAAGATGGTCATATGAATGCAGATGACGAATACTGAGAGATCGTTGTCAGGACAACAATGTCTCAGGATATCTCAGTAAGGACTACTCGAAGATATCGACGATACCAGTTACCGGCGGGATAGCGTGCGGACAACGAGGGTTCCGGTAACCCCGTCACCATGGGGTCTAATCGGGTCGATGCTTGCTGTTACACATAACAGCAAAAATGATAACGACGCCGGCACACGGATATAATCTTGAAAAAAAATGATAATGATACGTGAGTAGGAGATTTCGTGCAGTGTAACTTATAGAAAATAAGTTGTACTTCACGTGGACACATAGCGTTTAGGGGCAGCATCGACGAAGGCAGTCATAAGAGAGGCAGGTCTAGGGAAGAAGGAGGAGGCGGCCTGCAGACGTTTTAGGCAACCTTTTAGAAAAAAAATAAAATTACTGACATAAGAAAACGAGGGTAAGAGAAGCGAAGTCTGGCTGTAATGGGTTAGCTTTATCGAGCCTAACGAAACCAAATGAGATGCAGATATTACTGAATCAAACAGAATAGAAGGAATATTATAATTTGTAAATAGAATAATTAGAATACAGTTATTACCCTTTATAGACAACCAAAACACTTGTATTTGATTAATATAGAACAAGGACGCAGTGGCAAGGGCTGATTTTTTAGCCTACTGAGCCTAAAAAAATGAGTATACTGTTGGCGCACCTATGTGTCTAGTAAAATGGAGACCCGGTCTCTGGGTTTAGAAATAAGTGCATAAGTCATTGCAACCAGTTATCCTTTACATCAGCATTTAGGCTTATTTGCATAGTTCGAATAAGCTTTTTGCAAGGCCTCAATAGAATAGGTAAGAAAACGGTACAGTGTATACAACGAAAAAGTGCAAGTTCGACTTTTTATAAAAAAATATTAACGAGCAAAACATGAGTTTGTTTATAAACATACTAGGTAGGCAACAATCGAAAATACCGCAAACGATCAAGTGGCTCTTTTTACAGCATTTTTACCCCATTCTTTATAAATATGTGACAGAGTAGGTAGACATAGAAATATACGATTTATTACTAAAATAACAAAACAATAAATCCATGTGTACGATTATGCCAAATGTGCCAATTGTACATCAATGCACATCAATTCGTCATTGTGACGGAGATGAATCTAAGAAAGCATTCATGAGAACGTGATACCTTCAATACAGTTCTATGACAATATGCTAATTAGGTAGCAAATGATTGTCCTGTACCCCCTAGCAATACGGATATAAGATCCTGTAACGTGACCATACTTAATTATATCTGTTTGTTTTTTTTGCTTGAACACCAACCTGCTAATTATTCATATAGTTAACGTTTTGCCATCCGTTGATGGGCTAAGTAACGTAAACCCTGATCCCTTAACCACGTCTTAACCCGACGTTCAATTGGCGCTGGATAAAAATTAAGGTAACATCGGTTCGTTAAACTTTACCCTTTACGAAGTCCTGGCAACTATCTCGCGTTTCTATAACATAGTGGTGCATACAATTTGAAATATTAACCAAATCGATATCTAGAGTAATGAGCACGCTGCTGACAAGGGTACGTGCTTAAGTGTACTTAAGAAGTTGACAAGTACATATATATATATATCTAATTACTTGGAATAGACGTAATCTAAACTGCCTCGATTGATATTCAATATAGATAATTACCATAAAAGCTCTACGAGCCATTTCTAAAAACATATTCGTGAAGTGTGCAGCAACGCACCGTAATCTTGTTCGTCAAACTTTTTAGCAATTAAATGTTGTATGCACGAAAACGTGCCGTTGAGGGGAAATATAAGAAAGATATTATAGTTCTTAACATGAAAAATTAGATGTATCCCTTACATTGAAGGGTAACACTGAATGAAGTTACATCAGAATTCCATATGCGTAAATTAGTAATTAATAGGTCAAGCGTGTATGAAACGGACTTGATATAACGGCACAAAATTCTTGACATTATTTTTTTAATAAACGATACTATAATTAGCCAATAATTGTATAACGCCAACTAAATGTTATACGGTAGAAGTCATTGTCTGAACACATTCAACAAAACGAAAACCTAGATATAAAGTCGTGGTATTACGTCCTAGCTATTCTGACCCGAACATCCTGCACTACCGTCGTATATCTGGATGTTGTTTCCTCTCCAGTAGCGTACATGCAATTAGATACAGCCAGTTGCGACCAAAGAAAAACAATGGATTATACACGTATAACTAACCCTTATATGATTAATAATATTCAATGATTTTGCCTTTAAGCACTAGTTCATTCTGCTGGTTCCCAGCACGAAATGCAGTATGTCTACGCGCGGTTCTTAATCTACATCACCTCACAAGTCCCAGATACTAAATCGTAACCGTTGCAGATCCTGTTCCGGAGCGGCTCAATTCCCGTCATTTCTCCAAAATGTCCAGTTGCTGACATAAAATATTAAACAGTAGTAGACTATCAAAGCCACACTCGGCAGTAGGTGGAAATAACATGTCTTTTTTCTTGTTCGTGTATACATGTTAGACATATATCTTTGTGTTTGTTTGCCTACCTACTGCCACATTCGTGTCATCTCAACTTCTTTTCCACATTCAGTGCCCATCAGATTCAGTCTACCTAAATTGCCTCCGTTTTATACATTGGCTTTTCACACGTACGACGGCGCTTCCCAGCAGCCGAGAAACCCTTTATCAGCAAAATAGTAGTAACAGCTAGGGCTACCTGAACCCTAGTGAAAACATAAACGTCCTAAAACCAATAGCAGCCAGTGTAACGCGATAGCTAGTGGACACCACTCAAAAAAAAAGCGTGTCACGTCGCATACGTACAAAGTTCCGCTAAGGCCGACGCTGTAACCGCTCTTCAGCATAACCAACATCTGTTGCTAACGTTACTTGGCATCACCCTGTGGGAATACTTTGTTCTGTCAAGGAGTCAGCAATCATCAGTAACCCTCGGGAAAAAAGAAAAGCGCTCACAGGGAATTGTTGTTAGCGACTTTGATTTGAGATAACAACGACGACAACAATGAAGATGGTCCGCCCGACATACCCAAAAAGAAGACTGGGGTAAGGTGCTAGCCAAGAACCTATGTTAGCACAGTCTTTTATTGATTTGCCCGTGGTGTCCTACGAGGCAAAAAGAAGACAACAATTGAATCCAATAGGCTGATTAATCGGTGATATTGTACGTGCCTATCTCTTGTATTTTTGTGTGTGTGTGTACGACAGAATAACTATGTCTTCATCAGAACAGAGTAACTTCTTAAGATAGAAAATACTTGATGCTTAAATATGTATTTAGTAAGAAGAAGCTTAATTCATATTAGCTGTAACAGTTGATAAATTTAGAACGTTCACTGTATCTACGATTCATAAAGCAGCTCCTCTGTTCTAAGGCCAGTTA
>NW_019215298.1:0-17243 GCF_002532875.2 Varroa jacobsoni | reverse complement strand
GCTATATAAATTCAAATTGCTCGGTTCATCGATTAGTGTACAATACGTAGCCATATATTCTGGTTGGTCACCCATGAAGTTCGGCTAGTAAGATTATAAGGGTAGCTAATACTTTTAACAGACTTTAATTTACGCACGATTGTGTCTGTCCTTGAGTGGGCTCTGTATATCAAAACGAACGTATTCTTTGACCGAGGCATTGAGAAGGAAGGTCGCATCGTGAGTCTTTGTTATATCGAAGCCCTCTCTTGCTAGCTTCATCCTCGGTAGCTGAAATGTGCCCGTTACTTCCAGTTCTCCTGTGAGTCGAACTAGTCGAGGCGCCGCAGCGTATGCCGGCAGTTTGGATCTAATTTGACTTAAGGGCTCGCTAACTGTTTTCATTGATGAACTCTGTAGGTTACGAGTCGGGTACAGCTTATTAATAGCGCACTTCGTTCTAACATTTTCAATCTCGGACCTTCCACCCTTCCACCGGAACGTGTCCCTTACTTGATCTTTGAAGTAAAAGTACGAAAATATCTCCAGTGGCAAACCAACGGTCGCCCCGCCTTGTTACACTAGTGTACGTTTTTTCATGCTTGCGATAAATTTGCCCGTATAGTCTTCAAAAGCACTTTCGGGAGTTCCACTGTTGGTGATAGCAACAGATCTGTCCAGCTCGTCGGGTCCGCGTTGAATATAGAGGCCATCTGGTCTCCAAAGGGGCTCCCCAGTTTCTTGAACTTTGATCACGTAGCGAACTCGTACTGCTGACGAAACGAACGGAGAGATACGACATATGGCTGTCAGAAGGAAGTGAGAATGTCTGATGATTGTAGCCTGCGACGAGCCGGTTGTGCCTAAAACAAATCAGAAAGGAATAAGATTAAAAAAGAACGTTATTCATATTCCTTATTTTGCCTTTTCAAAAAGGGCACAGTACCTATTTCAGCAGTCTCCGGATGCTTAGCAAAAATAAAATACCCTACGCTACGGATGTTCGAAGCTATTAGGCCATGATGAAAATAAATTTCTATTCATACTTTGGTCGACTACAATGACCCCGGTCAGATGTCGAAATTATTTGATCGGTAATAATAATATGTTATAGGAAGGGATCAATCAACGAATTCCTGTACCTGAAGTGAACACGTAGAGATATCTGTCGTTAATTTTTCCGTTGTACGTTGGCTTACGATCATCCGCAGCAACAATCAGCCGCCGTAGACGTCCCGCTGGAAGCACGTCCAGTTGACTCTGTTCATCGTAGCAAAAAAGTGACCTGGCATCTTCTTCTAATTCGACAACAAGATCGAGTAAGGCAAAAACTGTTTTTGGATTGAAGACTACGCTTTTACGACTGATATCGACTGTATTAACGAGTTTCTGGAAAGACTGCAGATGCAATGCTGATTCTCGCAAGCCCCCGCCACAAAAAAAAATCTTCGGGAAATTACGCGTCACAGTTACGACGTCACCTCCAGCGGTAAGAAGCAACTTTATTCGTAGAGCAATTAGATTCGGCACACGATCAAAATGAACATTGTCCTATCGGGATGTTTGTTGACGACATTGGCAAATAGGGTAACAACAGCTTAGTTCACAGCATTGACAAGAACGTAAAAAATAAAGAGTTTCTACGACTCCTTTTAGACCATCAAAGTCTTTCGGAAATATTTTAATGAAAAGCCAAAATCGTTTTACAATGGACGTGAAAAAAGGCCTGCCATAACGGTAAAGAAAGATGTTACCCACCCGAGGGCAAAGAAGCCACAAGCCATAAATATTCGGTCATTTTTCACCAGTAATTGACTGAGCTCAAATGAATTAGACGGCAGTAACGACCCCGTATAGCACGGCATATCAACTGTAGCTTGACTAGCAGCTTACGAAATCTTTTATTTTTTAGACGAAGGATAGCGTTAGTTTAGGGTACTCAATAAAGGGATTTGCAGCAACTTGCCAGGAATAACATATTTCAAAGGCCCCTGATATCACCGAGCATATTATATTAAAACAGAGGGAACTGGAAGAGCACCTTAAGTTCGGCTTGATAATTGATTTTTGACAAATCTGTGAATCTTGCCCGTTATTCAACGACGAATTGACGAAGGTGCACTTCGTATGTGCACCTTCGTTAATTCGTCACGCTTTCGTCAAACATGCTTAGTTCAATGACGTGTTAGCTCTAGTAATGACGGTACGATCGAGCCCAATAGGAGGATACAGAGAATTTTGAGTACACCGTCCTATTTGAAGGCTATGGTACTAAAGATGATTTATTGTCAACTTACCCTGCCGATTTATAATAAATAGACAGATTGTGCATGTGGAATACATGCAAGCAATGCAGCATTAAGAATCCAGTCTATGAAATCGGCCTCGGTTAACGTTTGCTCTGAGCCACTAACGTTCGGTGTTCTACTCCAGTATTGACAGAATAAAACTTCAGTTCTATCAATATATTTCATGCAAATGCTCTCTAAACCATGTGCGATTGACTTTAATGAATAGCTATTTTACAAACGTTGCTAGGAGATAAACATTTGCCAATGCGAGTTTTACGCGTCACCGCTGTTACGCGATAGGATAGGGGAGAAATTTCAGTAATCAAAAAATTAACTTAAAACAGTTTTAGTTACCATAAATAAGCAAGTTAGATACAATTTAGGCACACTTAAAATACGTTTGTAGCGACTGCCGTGAATGCAGACGGTTTGTATCATTAATAAATGCAAAACATGGCAAATAGACTGGTCCCTGATTACTTAGTTTGATATATTAGTCGGTGCGTAATTTCTTGTTCTAAAAGCTTTTGTAATTAGGTTTACGCGTAATACAGCGGTGTGGATACAGTATCTACGTAGAGACATACCCAGTACACTTTAGTAAAAGAGAATCTGTAAAATACTGTTAGTTCCCTCTGCAGTAGGTAGAGAGAGGACAGTAACTTGATTTTATATGAAGTTCGAAAGGCAGTTAGACACCTAATCTCAGCATATTAGTTAACCTATCTATAATTAATCTACTAACCTATGTAGTCCACCAACTTTCCATAGTTCCAACGCGTTCCTTTATTCTCATTAACAACTAAAAGTTGTTTTTTTTTTTTAATTTATTCTACGAGTACTTGGAGCCTATTTTGTCTATTTGTTTCGATAAAACTGTTATCCAATAATCCAATCAAATACAAATTAGAGTCAATTTGCTACCGTTGTTTGCCTTGACTAAGCTGCCCGCTAAATAATTGTCTAGTTTATACTGAAAATGCACTAATATTCGGGCTAGAATTCTATGGTATAATTAGGAAATTAGGAAGATAATAGCGGAAATAAAAAGAGTCGACATTTGCTACTAAGTATTTATCGTAATTTCGGCTTGTCGTATAATTTTTCCTATGTCAATTTTTTTTTTTGGTGAAATACAGTAGGTAATCTATCAAGAGCTATTTGATTTCATAGGAACCACGCCGGTCATGGTTAAACTTTCTCATTAACAACACACAGTTTTTCTCAATGTCAAGTTTTTCTCGCAGAAGGGATGTTTAACATTTGAGTGCGCATGCTGAGGAGTCGATCTTGTGCTTCAAAGTCAAACTGTCCGGACAACTTTTTGTGTAGAAGTTCATTTTCAAGCAACGACATTGCGTTCTAACGTAGGAAGTGCTTTCCGACAGGGTAGGCTGTAAAAGATCCTTTCATTAGTAGGACTTGTGTGTCCTGAAAAATGAACAAAATAACCACCATGGCAATAGCCATGAAACCTATGATTTATGGTTTTGGAGCCCATAATTTAATGCTAACTAATGTAAACATTAAGTCTTTTATGTACGCCTATATAACGAATGAACTGAGTGCCAAATGGGCTTGTTTAATCAGGCCCTTTTCAGGCCATAGATTTGAACAGATAAGCTAAAAAACGATTATATGATCGATTTTCGATTCGGAATGGATCTACGAATTACTCTTCATGCATTTTATAAGCGTCCTCGTCTGATTAATCTTTGACGATACGATAACTGACTTAGATCTTTTACCAAAGAAAACTGGTTAAAATTGATCAGTATCAGTAGTTCTTATCAGCTGATAATTTCGCTATAGTAGGCAGCATGGTATTGCTCTTACATTGGTGAAGTGTGGTCACCGCCGTTTATCATTGATGAGTGGTTGGAAAATTATCAGTTTACGAATCATTGTAATAATGATTTTCTTAATTCTTTCCGATATCATTATTCGTATAAAATTGTAATTAATTAATTAAGATAAAATATAATTAAATAAAATTCAAATGAAATAATACTTTGCCCACGAACATTGCCACTTGAGAAAACAACAAGAGGACTAAGGATCGTGCTTTAATAAACTTATACAAGCTGGCTACCAACTGTTCTAAATTAAGCTAGCCAAGCTTCAACCATCATCTTTTTCAACATTTTTAATATTTTTTCAAAGACACCGTGCGGCGGGTTTAATTTTGTGCTTGTATGGGCACAAAGTTTCAGAGAAGTAGGTCGCGTACGCCCTTGAACTGACCGAACACCCATCCGTCTTGGAGCTCAGAAAGCCTTGACCCGTGTCTTATAGGAAATTAGATGACATCGCCATATGGAAGGCAAGTTTCTCTCTAATAGCTGTTATTATTATTATGAATGCCTTATAGCTGATACGACGAAGTAGCTGGTAAAATAGGTCTTGGCATGCACATTTATTCCTGTAGATGCCATCGTATAAAATGACTGATATTTTAAGATTAAAAAAAATAAGCTGTATTTGTGTATCGAATTATTTTGTCTATATAATGGGCTTAGCTTTGGGCTAGTTACATTTGAAATGGAACTCTGTATAAGAATGGGGTTTTCTTATACAAGATACCCTGTTGTTTTCAGTTTATATCGTTGCAATGTTTCATTCGACTAAGCGGTCTATGCGATCTGCCAGGTTGGGTATCAGCCAAATAAGTGTTACTTGTATTCCAAATAAGTTGTTCTACTAAACGCGATTTGTAACTTACGATGCCTTCCCTGTGTCCATATTTTCTAATCCAGGCCATATTTTGCCTGTACCAGACACATGCTCAAAAACTCACTCCATTTTAGAGTAGAGCGTTTCTTCTTTTCTACGCGCTAATATTTACAATGCTAATACGACATATCTATTTTCTTACTGAAAAAATCTGAAAATACTTTCCTAAAACTATTGTCCTGCTGTTCAATTTAGCGGTCAATCCAAACATGAAAAAATATAGCTAAGGTCAGTTTCGAGACACGAGACATAATAACTCGGCCGGCGCCTGGATAATCTGCGAACATTTTCTGTGGTATTTAGCTACTATATTTATTGGCCTAGCGCGCGTGTAGGTAGAGCTCTGTTAATTCCCTTATAACCCTAATCCTAATCACAGTAGTTGTAAGTAATCTTAATAGCATTAACTCTTCACGGCGCATGTTCGTTGTATTGTTTATAATCAGTACTATATAGGCCTGCTAATCTTGAAATCTGTAAATTACTAAGAAATTACTCATAAACTCGTACAAAACTCGTACTCGTTTGAAACTCAAAACAGAATAAACGGTATGCTACTAATCGTTGAGTTAGCAGAAAGGCGACTGTACATAAAATCTCATAGCTAAACCTGAATTGTATCGTTCTGTAGAATACTAATGATACTTAAAACCAATTATTGGCTGTCTAACATTCCATGTTCCGTAAGCAAAGCCTAAACTAGAGGATTAGTATGCATTCTATTTAGGTTGCATTGCATGTTTTTGAGGATCACCGTTGCCCGTGTGTCAGCCTGTGTACGTAAACGTACATGCCGTAATCAGATGTACTGCAGTAATCAACATACATGGATGTTAACTTTGGATTCCAAATGATCTCCGGATACTGCTCGAGCTACATAAAACAAACTTGTATGAAAACAAAGCGTTAATAGCCTAATTGATATATGCAATGCATACTTGAAGAATGATATGTCTCACTGATCTTTCAAAAGAAAATAATGCTAAATTATTGTCTTTCTGCTTTAGATATGAACTCAATTCAATTATATTCTAGCTACAAATACGGTGTCTAAGTAGTTATAGTTAAATCTTGATAAGTTTTGGCGCAATTGCTGGAACAAGAAAATAACTAATGAAGTTATTGTTGCTATATTTGGAGTTTAAAAGTTCTCGATGCTAGCCTTTCTTCTGCGATGTATCCGCTTCCAGTCTAGTAAGTAGCAAACCAGTTCTGTTAATCTTCTTCTTTTTTCTGCGGAACGTTTTTAATTATTTACACCACTGCGTGAAGCGCACTTCGGACTTTTCCATAGATCTTCCATAACTCGGCATCTACGGAGAAGCCCCACGTAATCTTGTAGCTTTACGTTTTGATGCACGTGTACAATGTATCCAAATAATCTGACAACGACATGAAATAATACAGTTGGGAAGATAAGCTTTTGGGTAGGAGAAGGTGGGTTTAAAGTTGAAGGAGCAGGTGTTTAAGTACTGAACCTACTTTCAGTCAATTCGAGACCTATTTCTGCCTAATTTTTGTGTATTTACGTCTTGCTTATCTTTTTTCAAATCTTTTAAATTAGTTAGGAAATTTAGCGCGCACGTAGATTCCAATTAGATATGTTTACTCTGACGTATGACATAAACTTGATTTTTTCGCACAGAAAGATTGCATTTAGGTTTTCTTGATACGGAGGCCAAATCGTGTTGCTAACTTTATCGATGTCGTTTGCGAAGTTGTGAGGGACTCTAAGAGATGAGAAAAGGCCATTTTTTTATTTCACATACGAGATGATCACGAAGCTGCTAGGCGATGAACATTCTCCAAGAAATGTCCGAAGGCGTTAATGACAGATGATTGTTTTTGTTTGTCGATTTGAAAAGTTTCATTTGATTCAAACATTTCATGACAGTGAAACACAGCTGCACTTGTTAAGTGTTAAAAGCTAATATCACAACATATATTCACTGAACGTTCGCCTTCTTTCTCTTCAAAGCCACAGATTTTGTATTCAATAATTAGATACCAATATTATTACTATTATTTGATATTTAAGTACAATAGATAGACTTAGTAATGCAATCTTTAGTATTTACAATGTTTGTTAATTCTACTTTATAGAAGGTACATAATGTGATTGCATTTGAAGTTTTCTTCATTCGTACAATTTAATACGTTGATTTGACTCGTTACGTTGGATCCCATGCAGAGAAATCTTTTTTTTTTTTTTAAAAAATATTTTCAAATTGGGCTGAAACGACAACAATAATTTTGTGGTGAAACCAGGCAAACGCTATGGGTACAAGACGTCATAAAATATTACATATAAATATAATTATCTGAATAAACGTTAGTTCAGTTAGGCCAGTTAATTCAAGCAGAAGTGTATGATGTAATTTGAAATGCAATCATAAGATCAATTCAGAATAAGTTTTACTTATTCTTAGTATTCTTTACGTACCATTAGTATCCGTCGAACCGAATAAATGTCTCCCACTTCAGACGCTTCGTGGATCATCGTTGCTACTGCTGAAATTGACTCTCATTGTTTTTTAAGTGATACCAGCCATTTTCAATCACACATAACATACCTTGTTGCCGGAGTCAGAATTTTACATAAAAAACAGAATGCTTAATATATCACAAAAGGTATGGATTGAAGGTGAATTTGATTCAAATTAATTACCGAAACGTTTCCTATGGCAATGTATTATTGTACACACCTATATATACTACTGTATACATCTCCTTCCCTTTGAAATGAATGATTTTTATTGCGGGAAGCTGTGCCGATTGCCGATCATTATTAAAAGCTTTCTATAGGTCGAATATAATTAAATACAGGCGTCTTGGGAGGACTGTCTTGAGATGTTGTTCTCTTACACTGGACCATCCTTGAGCATTTACCGGATTTCGTGATTGCTCGTCGTTTATGACAAGTAAGTTGAGCGCTTTTTCTTATATATTAGATGATAATGATGCTACTTAGGATGCTTCTTAAGTTGTTGAAATGTATTAACGTGACGATTTTCCATTGAGACAGAAAATTCAGACGTTGTAACATACAACCTAAAAGCTCTACCTAATTATCACGTAATATCTATTCAAGGGTATCGCTATAAGTCTGACGTGTGAATCGGAGTTACTTCTCTATTAAAAGAAGCTCTTACTCCTATAGTCATCGTAAACAATGATAATATTTTTGGTTTGGCCTGAATAGTTGCTCCAAATCATCCTTTGAGGTGGGTTTATTTCGGATACCACGAGATTTTATTCAGGGAACGCCTATTACGATTTAATATGCAGCGAGCTGATAATATAAAGGTTAGTCAAAGCATACATACTTCAGGTATAAATGAATATAAATTCATATTTTCTATAAAATACACATTTTAACTGTAAATGTTTTCCGTATTGTAAGAGAAGTATCTACATAAAATAGTATGAAAGATCAACTAGTTCACGCTGGATGTACTGCCGGTTAAGCTTCTGGGTCGGATAGCCACTTTGTATACGCCTGCAAAGGTTATCACCAGGGTTGATCCCGATGCTCGTCATGAATATTTTCTGACACGTCTAATTATAGTCCAAGGGCGCAGACGAGCTTCACCTGACCAATACGACAACCCACCTTCATTTTGATGGCTCGTATTCATCCATGACCTAAATACATCCAGTCTATTTTAGTTGAAGCTTTTAAACCAACCAAAATAGATGCTAAAGTAATAATGGTGCGGAGAGTTTAAGTTTTCAACTGGATGTTAAATTATGTGGCAAACATTTAAGTAGATAAAAGCAATCTATATTGATCATTAGGCCATCGTGGCCAGCAAATAGCACAGAGTAGTTAATCAATACATTTTAGGTTATTCAGTTATCAACGAATATTGATAAGCCTTTACAACAGTAACAATTTTCGTCACAATATAATTTTAATAAAACGTTTAAAAAAATGTTTTAAATCTTTATTAAACTGTGTTTAAAGCTATAGTGTAAAAGGTTTTACTAGGGTTTATATATATATATATATATATATATATTAGTCTATGGACATAATATATGTTGTAAACAAATTCACGGTCGAAGTTCCATACCAGAATCAGTGTTACCGTAGGTAGAGGATCACACCCTTTATAAATGTATAATATTTTTTTTTTTTTGAATAAATTGGCCATAACACTAGCAAGAATGTTTATTAAACTGCAAAATAAAAAAGCATTTATTTTACCCAAAATAGATGGTGTCATAGAGATTATAGAGTATTTAGTAGGAAATCGCTCATTTGAAAAAAGCATTCAATTGCCGTTGAAAATTAGTCCGTCGTATAACAACGATAGATGTGTGATATTGCAAATTTAGAGCGCGCAGCTTACATGCGCTTATAACAATACTATAAATTATAAGTTAATACGTTTAATCGATTAACTGTACTGTAATAACAAATCATTCTGTATCACATATAGCGTTCCACTGGATAAATTATTGAGACTTCATAGAAATACGGTAGTAACAAAATATTCTGTAGTTAGTAGTTATAAATAACGAGTATATCTATTCCTTATTATTTCTATATGCATGTGTACGTTTTTAACAATCTGTTTTCGTGGTACCTTATTGCTCATTATACCGAAAGCCACTGCATTTTTTTCCAATCTTCTATGCATAATATACATATAGTTTTTAATTGTTATTATATTAATAGTTGCTAATACCATAACTTCATGTTGTCATTGAGTTAATAACCCGACTGTTTTATATTCGTTGTTTTTAGGTAGTCTCAATATAATAATCGTACGTTTACCGAAACGCTGGACAGGCTGTATAAATGAGCATTCACACATTTCCAGCGGTTCCACCATTGTCTCTAAGTCGACTCGTTTTGTTGCTCGCACCCTCCCTATTCGGCTTTCAGGTACGACGTGGCCATACCAAAAAGGAGTCGTTCCAACAAACAAAGTTCTCCATCTTGACCATCACTTCACTCCTGTCTGTCGTTCTCCTCAATGGCGTGTACTTGAAATGCCCGTTGCTATGAAGGACGCGGTCACAGTTTCAGTGGAGTGTCCGCATGTTGTATGTGTATATTCCATATGTCCAGCGAGCGTTGTTACTGTTTGAAACTTAAGGGCACAACATACTTCGATATTTCACGGCAACGGTGTCACACTATAGTTTTAAGTAGTAACCGTTGCACATTGTGCAACTCTCCGTTAAAGGAAAAAATCGTTTATCTAATGTTTCGACTTCTGTACATTTCAATGTCGTACAACTCATGTTCCAAGAGGGTTTCTTCACATTTCCTATTTTCATAAAAATTTTGGGACGACTGAGCTTATAGCTTTACGCTAATGTTTTACATTTTGTTTGGGACTTCTTTTGGAAAATGTTTACCATCGTGATGAAATCATTTTCATTCGAGGTGAAGAAGAGCTACTGAACAAATGTAATTCACAGTGACTTGTTTTCAACCAGTAGTTTACAACCAAATGAAACGGGTATTTTGGACAACTCTTGCTTAACGCCGCCATAAGTTTGTACATAGAAGCGCGCAAACATGATGAAGAAAAAGGTCATCGACGAGATGGCCACAATCGAATGCATTGCAGGAAGTCCAGGACAGGGAAACACTAACGGTAGAACAGAGTGGACCCCGAGCACAAAAAACTGTGCTAACTGGATGCCCGTCAGGTAACTGTAAGTGCAATAAAGCCAGTAAAAAACTAGGATGAAAATCAAACATGAAAAACTAAGAAAACACGTTTGTACCATTTTCTAACTTACTAAATCGTGCAGTGTAACTATGACTAAGCAGAATAGTTAGTTAAATACTTGCTGCATACTGTAATAAGGCGCACGCCAACATCTCTGGATTAACCCGCTGGTACTAAAAATAAAGTACAAATTCATATGATAGTCTTTTTTTTTGTGGATCCACTGCAACTTCTATGCGTGTTGAAATAAAATAGTGCATTTATTTATCTATTTATGATACATCTGTTTGCTGGCTGTAATGCTGAACTAACCGTTTCCAAGTGAGGTACTTTCGGAAGCGATCACCGAAGGATGCAAAGAAATAATACGTAAACATGATCACATGCACGCACTGATTGACAAGAACGACGAGTGTCATATGGGAGTCCGCTCCGTGCCGAACGCCATAGACTCCGAACAACAGTACAATGCAATGATGTGACACGTTTAACGTCGATACATGCGTCCATTTGTGCCGTAAGCCGAAAAAGACAGTATCCAGCAAATCGACCACCCGGACCCAGATATATACATAGAGAAGTCTCAAAAGATCCAACGTAACGGGATCATCTCGACCCATAACGCCCTGGCACAACCAACTGAAACTGCCTCCGAAGTATGTTCTATAGGCGAACAAAGAGAAATATTATTTAGTCAATACATATATACCATCAGCAGACTGGATGACTTCCTATCCAATAAAACAGCCTACCCCGAAGGCAATTTCACCGTTAAAGCATACAAATGTTTATCGTTTCTTCCAGTTATTCCACAACGTCGAATACTCAGCATAGAAGGTCATTTTTATGGTAATTTGGGATCTTAGAGTTATACGGTGAAGTATATAAGATAATAACTAATATCTGACGTCCTTTCATTTTGATCACCTGGACACTCTACAGTAAAAAAATTGAACAATTATACGTTATTAGAATAATGAGTTGTAAGGTACAAAGTCACCCTTTAGGTGTCTATTTATGTGTGCTATTCATGTCTGCAGTACTATATATATATTTTAGGGGCATATTACTCGAATCAGCAACGCAGAATGAAGCGTTAGTTACTTGCCTCCTTCCTACTTGAATTGCAAACCAGAAGTTGGCGAGCACTTGAAATAAATTGAAGGCCCGAATGAACGACATGATATCTAATGGTGGTCTGTCTTTCATGTAACGTGGTAAAAAGACCTTCACGGTAGACACGTAAGCCGAGCACAATATTAAGGCAGGAACCCAGGTATCCACCAACAGCCAACCCTTCGAAAGAAATAGACCTTTTTTTAATACACATCCGTCCTATTCTTTGTTGACGTCAATAGTCATTCGAAGAAGATCAAGCACTTTACAGAACTTATAAAAAAAAAAGCCCCATTTTCCATTAAAAAAAGTCCCATTTTCCAATGCATTTTTTTCATTGTTGAGACTGAGTGTAACATTGTTTATGTATATTTATCATGACCACTTATAATTTAATAGCGACATTTCAACCGCTGGTCACGTATCAGCGAAATAATAAAAGCTCATTTGAATCTAAACGGGAATGACTGCGCTATTCTAATAACTTCATTAATTTACATTTCTGAGGATTTCTTTATCATATGCTATTCGCACACCTTGGTCCGGGGATCTTGAGGTGGCGTAAGTTCCCATAACCACATTAGCGGGTGCATCTGTAAAAACAGTTATAATAAGGAGAGTTGCACAGTGATATTAATTACAACGAAATTGGTTATATGTAAAATTATGCAGAACTTCGAGGCTTCAATGCATTGATTCGCCAGTAGTGAGCGGGGAACGGTGCGTGACAAAGCTACCATGCTTTATTCCCTTTTGAACGACAACGAATTGGCCCACAGAGACAACCTATACGAGGAAATTTTATCTCTTAGAAAAGTTCTAACGCGGTTTACTTTTCTTGACACATATTTTGATAGTGTTGTAAGAGGCTGCTCTGGACGAGGTTTGCGATGATAGATTGGAGCAAAACTTCACTTGTCGAAAAAATTATTGCTAGATACCGTTTCTGACTTGACTGTAGTCATGTAACTAGTTCGTACCTCGCAGGTTCTTAAACCCCGTTTCTCACATGCAAGAAGTATACATGAATGCATTGTGAAGTTGTCCTTTTACTTAGCTGATGCACACAAATTTTCTCCTTAAGTGTTCTTAAGAAGAACTAAGAATTTTTCGTTAGCATGACGAACAGACCATTGGCCTGCAAATGTAAGTTGGTGCGCTTTTCGATTTTGTATGAATATATTACATACGTACAATACATAAGATACCTTATTTTTTAAAACGTCGTCATTACTAACCAGCATGATAACTCAGCGTTGGAAATGAATTTCACGACGACAGTTGCTTTTGCAAGGGTAGAATTTTATAAATTTGCACGTAACAAAGGTAATTACTAGAACAGGGCAACTCAAATTTAGCATCTTTGTTAGGCACTTACGTGTTGTTCTTTTCTCGGGAGAGGACATTCTGCTTCGATTGTATATAACCCTTCGAGGACCAAAGTTCGTATTTGCGTGGGCGTGTGTCTGGGTGTGCGTGTATTCAACTTAGTGGTCGAGGGCCATCTTCGAGTTCAGTGGGGTTTGACGCTCTCCCAACTACTTCTGCCACAGAACTGCTGCGACCACGGGTCAATAATGTCTAATCAAGGCCTAGATCACGTACCTGGCACGATCATCGTACTGGAACAATGTCGTCATGATGGCTTAGTGGGCAGCATATTTGCCTGCTAATCTTAAATACACGTTATGACATAGGTTCAAATCTGTGCATAGACACATTTCGTTTCGGAGCCAGTCGTCTCATGGAACGCCGAACGATAATGTCGAATGAGACAGAAATTATTGGCATTTGTCTCCGTGATAACATGGTGGGTAGCATGTTTAAGGTTCACGTTTAAAATTCACGTTTAAAGTGAATAACACATGGTGGTATACGTTCGACTTCAAATGATTTAAATAATGAACGTAAAACGCAAAAGAAAGGTTACGGGCATGTTTTGTAGCTGGCAGATGGCAAATATTTTTAGTTATTGGATTTCTCAAAGTCGTAGACTTTGGGGAACCATACGAGGACACAAAGTCAGAGAATCAACCACTAAAATGAGAAAAGAGGAACGACCTAAATAAAAATAGTAGCGGTTAGATTAAATACATAGGAAATTATTCCAATATAAATTTAACTGAGAACCTCTGCATTCTTAATTACAGCAGCGTCTACTGCTATTGTCATGATCCAAGTTGCGATAAATCTGCCAACTAATGCATAACGATTTACCTAGCAAACAAGAGGCGGTCACAGTTGGTAGAACGAATCCGCAAACGCATGCATTGAGTGAATCGGGCCCAGAAAGTATTGTAATTCACAAGGACACCATTTGCAAGAAAAGAACATATCTGCACTTGTAAGCACATGAGGCTCTCAAGTCAATAGATGCCAAAATGTTTTCGATTTTTTGTTAAAATCGAGTCGCTAAATGAATGTCTGCGTCAACCAGATCCAGATTTTCATTATATAAAACATTAACTCTTGGCTTTTTCCGGGGGCAGGTACATCATGAAAATAATTATTACGGAGAAATAATCTGGTTTTTAAATAAATAATAATAAATAAATAAATAAATAATAAAATAAGATTACAGACTGATTTTTTTAATGTAACAACAGATTGGCCAGTTTTAGAAGATACTTTTAATAGTTAAGTTGACGCTAGCTATATTTCAACGACATGTGACAAGTGAATATAACGTAACACGATGAGGTACGACGAATGGGGGCTTTGTTGGCTGTCTAATTGTCAATTAATACAAAGAAAAATTATTAAATTTAGATAATACAAAGCGACTATCGCTTGATTTTGTGGGTCAGAGGAGGCGTGCTCCATTTATTTCAGAATGCTGATGAGCAATTTTTCGAATTTCGTAATTGAACAGTATTGCAATCAAATCCATCTTAGCAAAGCTACATACATGTACAGAGTGGTTTGTTGGAATTCCCAACGTGCGTCCCAACGGGCGTGCGTCCATACTTTACTCCCGGTATTGGACGAAAACCAATTCCTTCTAAAACACAAAGCTTGTCATGGTAAACAACACCTTGTCTTTGAGCAAAAGTGGTTCGAAAAGCCATTTTTAGCATGATACACGAGTTTTTAACTGCCCCTTTAGAAAGAAGAATATTATTTGACAATTGTGCTTTAATGGCTAATCTTGTTAAGACTTTTACGACTTTTGAACCTTTCGACCGCCTCGAGCCCTTACATTTTTAGGGCTTTTGGCTTGTATATAAAATCTTGCTTGAATACAGACTTGAAAACACGCAAATCACGTGTAGCTGACCCAGTTTGCCAAAGTTCTAAGTACGAAAACTACGTTTCCCCTCTGTGTAGCCCATGAGAAGGGTCGTCGCAACGGTTGAGCCGTACGTTTGTTTCCTGCAGAGGACTGAAGTCTTCATCACCGTAAGTAGCTCGATGCGAGACATTCTCCCCGGCGGACTGCTATTAAAGTCAGCTTACCCGGGCGCTGATTGCACTTTTCCCCCGAGCACAATGGAATCGCTTATTCAAAAAGGAGAACCAAATACAAAAATTGCAAAATAAAATGACCACAACGCCTCGCTACTATATTCATCGTGTGTTGTTTCCTTTCGAATATCGTGGTTCATTAATTTAATTATTTAGTGATGTCCCGCTGGCTCTGAAAAGCGTTTAGTTAAGGATTTTGAAAGCAATGAAATAAAATTATGCACCTCGTCTGAAAAATTATACTTTTTTACTTCAACATATTTTTAGGTTTTTTAGACAATTCGAACGAGTCAGACTAATGACATTAACGTAAAACTGTTTTGACATAGGCGTTATACTATAACTCGTCTATTTACTACATTAGCTCTTCACTCGTATTACAGACAAAATTCGCAATAACAAAAAAAAAAACTACGTTTTATGATATTTCCTTTTCTATTAGCGTTGGAGCTATACACACGTGTCACAGAAAACGCTCTTATTTTTGCTTACTTTTAGGGAATTTCGTTCTCGTGTTAACACAGCAGTCGTAGCACTATTACAACACAGAAATCGTTACAAAAATGCGTAACCAATAGATCACAATGACGAAAATGGTGTGAATTTCTTGCTGAAGTGCATAGGCATAGACGAACAACCTACATTGAAACAGTCGGGGCTATCTTCACTGCACCAAAATATATTTCGTGTAGCCTCCAGGGGCTACCAGGCAGCGGGAGTAGTTGACCCCAGGTTTACCCGAATAAAGACCTGCTCACGTTATTATGCGCTAGTTGGACGCTGGTGGCCATTTAACAGTGCAGTTGGTAGGTATGTAGAGTACATTTGGGCAGCGACACTCTCGTCTCGTAGCTTCGCGGTCCGTTGCACTCCGCTGACCTAACGCTGTCTTTGTAGGCCCTTCCTGGATGAGGTAACGGTTGCTTATGTTGGGCAGGAGGGTAAACTGTATATAAGCTTGCGAAAGCCTGGCTGTATATGGAGTGCGGTTATCGTGGCGCACAGTGCCTGAATTGGCTTCCTAAAAGAAGCTCGTCCAAGAAAAGCGAAAGACGGCCCGCAAGCCCAATAATCGTCTACCTTTTAGTAGAAACACTTATGCGCTGATTAGCGGTGTGAGGGATAATAGCAGGATAGAAAAGGTCTGAGCAGTATGAAATTTGCCTAGAATGAAAAGATATGTTACAGAGGAATATTAAAAATATGGTATCTGTGACCAATGTCATAGTCACGTTGCAACTCTGCTTCTCTGTTCGTACACTAAGTACGCATAAAAAAAAACGCGTTACGCGTTTGAGGTAAAAGGCTTGTAGTGGGGCTTAATTGAAGGTGGATGTACACAAAGGGCAATTGAAGGCGGGTGTAGATCTAGGGGGTTGGTCTGGAGCAGACGACGTTGCAACAAATGTCAACACTGATTAAGTCAAGCCATGGCGATCATAATTGTCCCGTCAAATGAAAATAGGAAAATGAAATATTAAGGGGGTCTATGAAAGCATAGTAACGCCGAAAGCTCTGCCTTTTTAGAGGTTAAGGATCTGGGATGTAGGAATTACTGTGAAATCATTTTCGGATTTTGAGCTTCCTTAAAGGAGAGTTGTAAACGGTACTATTAGTCACAGCAAAGCAGTATTGCTTTGAGTTGGGATCTAGGGTTGGCTGTGGAAAGGGAACTAGCCGGCGAAGCGAAAGGCACCTAATTCGAGCTACCTCATGGCCTCGAGTACCCATAAAATACGGTTCGCCGAATGGCGTAATCTGCGCAAAGTATATGTTCCAGCTCTTTCATCCTGCAATTGCCATCAATGAAAATAACGCAATAATTAAGATATATGGTTGTATTATCACCCCGCGCTATGCATCATAACTATTTTACGAGGAGAAGAATGTTCAAAATAAACGAAGAAAAAGTTTTGACCACAAATTATGAAAAAATGTTAGGCTTAATGTTTATTCTATCATTTAT
>NW_019215297.1:0-17268 GCF_002532875.2 Varroa jacobsoni | reverse complement strand
CATTTGTATTGGTTTCAATATTACATCGAGTTTTGTTCTAAATATCGCCTGATTATTTAATTAAAAATCAAGTTGATTTCGTTAGTTATCTTCATCTCGCGTCATTAACTGTTCTGTCGTATTATGGCATGGTGACAACACAAAAAATCTGGGCGACAGACGGCTATTGCATATACGATTCCTGCTCGAGGTCTACTTATCGTCGTGTAGCTGGCCCACTACCACTAGTTTAAACCATTATTCCACAAATCTTTTCTTCTGTAAAGAAGTTAATATCTAGATTTTTCTCGTAAGTTTAGTTAAGATTGCTTAAGTAGATTATTCTAAAAATTCGTTAAGTTCCATAAACTCCTAATCTTTATAGAACTTCAGCAAAAAGTATGGCATTTGCGATAAGGACTTCTCGCATGAGCTTTTGAAAATCATAAATAAAATTACTATTCGGTAAAAATCGGCACTTGCTTTATTCTACACTATTTCGATTGCAGGGAGGATCCCGCAAGCATTATTCGATGATTTTATCTCATGTGACAAAGCCCCGACTTGAACCCTTGCGGCGGCTGGATTTTCGTTGGCTTATAGACGTAACACGAATCATACAATATTAACGGTATGCTTCACGTCCGTTTCCTGACTGTCCTAAGTTGTAAGTTACTCTGAGTTAATAAGCATGCGTCGACATGCGCACGCGCACGGGTTCTACGCTTCTACGAAAAAAATTCTACGCTGGCATTGCTTGGCCGGCTCCAATTTTGTGTGTGTGAGACGACAATTATCATTCTAGCTTCCGGCAGTCCTATTCCCAAACATTTTTGGCTAGTCAAGTGGTCGTCGGCCGCATTGCCTGCGTCACATGTCATGCTGCCCTTAAGTTACAAGACCGGAGCAAGGACAAATCCGGGCTAATGTAGAAGGCAGAAATTCGTGAAAATAATTCTAAATCACTGGTCGACATAATGTTGACTTCGTTTAGCCGTTTGTCAGATAAACTGCCACCGCTCCAGGCCAGTGTACTCGATATGGATAATACAACTGAGTTAAGAGTCAGGCTCTTTTTCATGGGGCAAACAACAGTAGGCCTCATACAGAGGTCTCATTTACCACTGCCAACGTAAATAACGAACGTAGAGGGTAACTAACTGTAACAACGGTGATTGTAAAATGAAGCCACCGTATCTCCCGCTTACAATGAGCAGGACTGGCAGTTGATCCTGGCCAAGTAGACTATGCAGATCAAAATGCAACTTTAACATTTAATAGTTAAAATAAAGTAGACAATCTCGGCTTTAGTTCTAACATTTGCTTGATTTATTTGAAAGAACGCGCGCAAAAGGTACGAAATAGTTATTCATCGAAACTGATCGATATAATGAGCTCTTATATGGTGCTTTCTAAATAGGAAATATACCATGCATTACGGCAGGATTATATTACTATCTATCACAATCACAGATTAGCGATGGGACCACTGCTGAGCTTAGCGTTAGCTTCATCTCCGCTCCTCTTCGTCGACTCATAACACATGCCCATGTACATGTATATGCTCATAGCGACCCATTGCTTAATATATGTCTTTAGGCGTCCCGCCCATGGACCGACCGCATGATTATGGTTTACAAAAAAAGCAATTAATCTGCCTTCCCCTGGAGTTTAAAGAGAAGGCACTGCCCTAGACGCACCATGCAAAGCTCAGCTGAGTGATCCCAACCTAGTAGAGCTCAAGAACAGCTTCGACACGGAAGATGCCCTAAAAAATACGTCAGACTCTAAGAACTGACCGTGACCCGAGAACATTTTCAGCCAGTCCAGCATCACTATCGGATACTGTCTGATGTGATGTACATCGATCTGGCCTAAGCCAAAGATAGGAGCAAAACGATTTCCCTGTGCCAGCAGTGTTCGGCCGCATCCAGCCAAGCTACCGACCACGTAAGAACTCAATGAGCTAGACGGTTAGTCAATCCTCCTACGGAGATGCTACCATGACAGAGGCAATCGAACCTCTTATCTGGAAAAAAACTACGAATCAAGTCAGTGTCCTTTTAGCTCTGTCCCTCATTCGTACGGCTGAGCATGTTTAGTCCTGCCAAATAGTAAGTATTGTACTAGAAAAAGTTCGTCCCTTAAGTGAGTGGCCGAATTAAAAAAACAGATTGAGCATTTGCTGTTTTGTTAACCATTTGGTAGCAGAAAACCCGTGTTTTTCATCAATGTATAGTGAAATAAGCATCCTCAATAGCGAAGCAATAGATATCCATCTATCAAATGTGGACGACAATGATAAACAGATTCAGTTTCAATGTCTCTCGTTTTTTTCTGTTAATAACTATCTTATCGATCAACGCCTATCACTAATAGAACATTTATATTTTAAACATGTTGTGTCATGAATTTTGCTTAAATAGATTCGAAATGTATATAAAAAAACAGCCTTTTTCGGTCTAAGGCTCTGATAGCATTTGGTAAAGTTCAGGCGACCCTTCCAGATATCAGCATACAATTCGTATTGTGTTTTTCAATTTGTAGGAATGCGCCATGCAAAATCGGGGTACAGGTCAGTTGACAGTGTCAGCATTGGTAAATGTCACAGTAGGAGATCTGGTCAATTGGGTTATGTGTCTAGATTTCTAACAGGTCCTTTCTTCTTTTTTTTTTTTTGTTGCTTTTCATACACAATGGCCCTTCCGTATCGTGCAACAAACCCAGGCATCACCTAGGTGCACGGTTTTGCCTGTAAGTATTGGGTCAGCAATACACATGTACGTAACATGCGTTCAAAGACCGCACGAATTTTATCTTGAAACAAATACGAGTGTAAACATATATGAAATTACAAAATGGCGCAAAAGGACGTGTTTGATACGTTCACATATTTTTTTTTACGTAAAAATTAACGACGAAATTGTCTGAGGAGCTAACTATCAATTGTCGGTTGGAAGAATTTTACATTTTTTTACACCTTTTGTATTTATTGGCCATTTAGAGCTCTTGTATTTTTAAGACTTTTACCCTAATATGAACTGAAACTTAATTCCGTTGAAATTTGTAAATGTGTGACGTGTCTGACATTTACCAATGGCGCTTCCACAATTACTATGAAAGAGTTCTTCACTGACTAAAAAAGCGTACTTTGAAGATGCCTAACGAGCGTTTCGAACCGCTAATTCAAGCTATCATCGAGGTAAATAGTGGTTATATTATATAGCCATGACTGCCAAGAACTTTTCTCACATGTAAACAAATCTCATTGAAACTATCTGCTTTTGTTCAGATACAATCTAGAAACTACTTATGTCACTATCTAGATTTAGACACCCCGCGCTGTGTACGTGTATGTAACATGCATTGTGCAATATTTAGATATCAAAAAATAACGACACCGAGTAACTTAACGATCCCTAAACGAAAAATGGCTATATTTCCGTTTACATCGATCATGACGGTACCGGTGATAATGTACTGGGTTTATCATATGGGTTCAGATCGGACGTCCCTCGATGTCCGTCTTCCACTGATTTCAATCTCCACTACCCCATTTTGACCAGTCTCATGTCGCTCCTTTCGTCCAGATTGTGACGCTGTCATCAACGTGGCTCCGGTCGAGCACGCGTCCACCGAGGTGCGCTTTCCTGCCATGTTATGCTGGGTCGTTGTCGACATCATCGTCAAGAAATATCAATAACTAGGGGACGGTGAACCAGTAACCGTAACGACTGTAGACTTTATACCGCATCAAATATATCACACGATACTGCACGATAGTAAAATGAATGTGTAGAGTCACACAGTGAAACCTTTGATAAGAATGAAAAATATTGCCGTCGAAACAAGCGCTGACCTCATCATGATTTTCCGACTAAGTTAACTGCCGCTAACTTTTTCATATTTTTTTTGCTTATTACCACAATTATCATTGTCGTCAGAACCATCATTATTGAAAATCACGCATTTCTAGCCATTTGACTCGCGTATTATACCGTCAAGGTCATGTTATGCTGTTGGGCGTCGGACCTCTGGTGACAAGCTTTGCGCCGCTGATATGTAGAAATGCCCCATTCGTCTTTGCATCTTCATGACGCTAAGATATCACGGCTTCTGAGAAGTACGTCAATTTAGGCTTCGAGCCTAATAAAATCGACAAAAAAAAAAAAAGAATTCGGCACACAAAGTACACGGCGTAATTTTCAAACCATTTTATCGTTTCTGTGTAATGACTGTATAATGAGTTACATGTCAAAGGCCAACTGGTGTTAACGACATAAGTTATCCATCTGAATCAGTCTGTAGTATCAGACTTTTCACCAGTCAGCGGCAGGTCAGCCGCACATAAGTACCAATTGTCATCCGCTCTGTTGTTAGTGCCCTACTCGCTTGCCAGTCTATCATACACCTGCAAGAAGAGAACTCCTAGATCCGACTCGAAGCATACGTATATTCCAGTCACCTTTTGCAGTCGCTCATGCTCTGCCCACGCACCGCGGGTCCCCCGTTCCTGTGTTGTTATAGAAGACAACAGAGTTAGAAAAAGAACGCTGGCCAGTAACGCAACCGGTGAACGCCTGTTACACATTGAATAGGCTTGGTCGTATATTGATTTGTTCGAAGTCAACCACAATGAACATAACAAAAGCCGAAACAACCAGCAGACGACTTTAAGAATTCTTTCGCATCATGTACTGCTGTTACCGACGTGCGTTACGTGGTGTATGTGATTGCCATCCACGATGCAGGCGGGCAGACTACAACAGAAAATCAACGAGGGAATGGCTAAACAGCTTAGGGTGGTTTTGCGAGCATTTCCGCCGCGCCGCCTTTTCTATTACAATAGCCAATGCTTCCGGCCAACATTCTACACCGCTCCAGCTTGGTGCGACTCAGGGGATCGGGCGTCAAGATTCTCTGACTTGTCGTGTTGAGCTTATTTGAACGTTGGCTGACTTCTCTCTCTGACAATGTCTCCGCATTTGCTGCATGCGCCACCACGTATCGCCATTAGTCTAGAAGCCTTAAAACCGCCGTCTATTCCGTATTATTTTACTTTTCATGGCTTGCCGGTGCCCCTCGGGCGGTCCCGATGCTTTTTCAAGTTGAATGGAGCTAGTTTCGTGCTCAACATTCGCGTTCAGCATTACACTGAAGCATTATACTGAAGCTGCGCGAGCTATAACTGTAAGGACCTGTATTACTTGCAGCTTGCCCCTCGCCTGTTCCCCAGAGCGGGAAACATCCAGCCACGAAAAGGCTTGTGTCAATGTCCCCACCATTATAGACAGCAAGCGCGCTGAGTCATTTACAGCCAGCAACTCGAACTTTACTATAACAACCAACCGTGCAAAAAAGGAGGCACCTAAAGTCTAGGTAGAGAGACTGAAGTTCCTCCGCTGATGTTACTCCACGGTGCGCAACCTGAGTGAGCATCACGTCAAGCCTTAGTCAACAAAAGGGCAACTGAGCAACTCACGCATACTTGCCACGTTTCAGCCGAGGCTGCTGACCTAAAAGCCCTAGCGTCTTCCCCTGCTCCGCGCCTGCTTTGCCAGTCGGAGTTCTGCCAGGGTTCTTTCGATTGGTAGTGGCATCAGTTCTAGCGAAACCTATCTGTCCACCTCTACGTCAGGCTGTTGCTAACGGCCTACTTTAATGTTGTATCCCTTTGCCTTCGTCCGCCCGGTGCGCGTTAGCATAATAAAAGGTCAACGGAGGCTCTGGCAGACGCGACTCCGCGTTTGTTCCAGCCACAGACTGAACTGTTGCATTTCAGCTTGGATCTTAGCGAGTTTGCCTCCAGTAATTGTTTCTTTTACATTGAGCTAAGCCAATATTTTGGCTGACCAACGCTCTTAAATGATACATTGGCTAGCACAAATGGGTTTTTGCTTGTTGTAGCTTTTTAGTGCCAGCAATCCCGAATCAAAGTGAATACAGAAGACTTGCTGCGTCTGTGTGCGTGCACGTGCATTTGCTGTCAGCGCTTAAGTGAATAATCTTAGAGAAACTTCACTGACCGTCCATCGCCCCAATGAAACTAGAATCATAGTTTATAGTCTTAAATAATGAGGGCAAAAAGTGAAAAGCAATTAAAGCTAACGGTGGCGCCTAGATTTCGATGCTTCTGTTTATTCCTTCTTTGTCAAACTCACGTAACGAAGTAGTGTCTGGAGGCGACAAGTGACCGTTTAGGAGCCGCGCATCGTTAATTCCGATTGCTTGGTGTGAGCCGTTGCTTACTTCAGTACAAGTCCACGACTGTAGGGTAATGCTGCGTTGATCTAGATAATCTGAATAAATGTTTAAACTATTAACGAATGCTTCGAAATACACCATACAATCGCTCAGGCTCTTTTTTTTTTTGCCTAAGCATTATCACTATTAGCCACAAGAGTAGAACAATAAGCAGAAGTGGGATCCAGTGAAGCTGCCTTGAGATTAAGCTCGACCCAGCGGACGTCGTTGAACGAAGCTAGCTAAAAAACAAATGACACGAACCTCTAGGCCTGACATGGTTGCTGGGCATAGTGGTTGACTATGCGCTCAAACTAAACCCATATCTTTCGATGCTGAAAGCACTTGGACATTAGTTTTTGTTTCTACTCGAGGTTGCCGAAAGCATAAACTAAAGCCGCTTTAGCGTCTACCGCCGCCAGTATAGAGCAGTGAGCTCCTTCTATCTATTATCTTGCAGACGTTATTGGTTCCAGTAAAAAAAACCACTTATTCTACTCGCCATTAATTCTGTCCATCGCCTCCGCTCATTGTTTCAAGTGCAGTAACAATTCCGAACATCAACCATTCTATTCCGCTATTCAGCTTGCTCCTTTGGGTTCTAGGGTCGTGGGCACTCCACCAATGAACCCATCATTCAGCATTGCGGCTTTCGAGCGCTGGTGATGTCGTTGGCTCTAACGATCCCGAATATCGCTTCGCCGACTCAGCACTTCAGTATTGATCATCGATGAATGCCATGTATTATTCCTATGTTTATGATATTTGTATTTAGTAAATAGTGGTTGTAGCTGGTAGTGCGAAATTCTTAGACGGGCACTTACGTAATACTCGCTAGCATATGTACACAAACACGTATACGTCAACCATGTAGACCGCAGTTCACACTACCATATCATATTGTTACTGGTTACGGCGTGTCTAGCGAAACAATTTAATTTTGGGTTCCCTATGCACTATCTGTCAGTCTTCATTGGACTTGGCTCAATGCAGCTGGGTAGAGTAGAAATCCTCCTTTGAATTGCTATTTTTTTGTTATCATATCTACGACAGCAAAGGATTTCACCGATATCCTTCGAGCAGATAAGTAAATTGAAATCAATCTAAGTTTACTATCTAAAGAATCTATTCGATCTAAACCAAGCGTAAGTACATCTAAGATTGAAGAATGTAAACAAAAGTAGCTTTAGGATTCTTTATCGTATTCAAATTCAGATTGCGTTTGGCCGTATTGATATAGTTATCCTGCGGCTTACTATAGGATCAAACGCAATGATTCTTGCCGATGTTAAAGAGCGTTTTTGATAGTAACTTGTATTAAGTTTATCTGATTTGAAAATAAATTAGATTTTTATCCGAATCCTATGTTTCTACAGAGCGGTGCAAATGTTTTCGTCGTCAAACGTATAAAATACTATTTTTTTAAAATCTATTTAAAATACTATTGTACAATGTTACCCATTTGATAACAACTATTAACTAGGCGGAACAGCCGGCAGGGCAAAAATCGTTGCTAAATCTAATGCAATTTTAATTATGACTCATTATTTTTCTTGCATAGTATAATATGACACGATCATCTATCAGCGAGCCATTGACGTTCAACCCAGATGGTACCCGATGCATATCACAATTCGTGGCAGGAAAAAGACATTTCTGGCGTAAATCACTAACTGCTTGCCATATATGGCGTCTATATATTTGGATACAGTCTGTGACAGCTTGATGATCCCAGAACGCCCACAATAACAACCGTTCCACAAAGAGACTGGAAAAGCAGGACTTGATTGCATAAAAGCTAAGCTTATTTCTGAGTTATTACCGAACCAGTTAAGGAGATAGCTGCCGTTATAAAGATAAAACATTGACAGTTGTTTACTTCTCATGTCATCTAGTTATCTATACTATACTTCGTTAAAAATTTCATAATACAAACAAAAGTGTTGGGCTAATAGATAACTGCGATCTTCACAGTTCTAGATCGTGTACAAAAATTCATTTCTCACTTCGCCTTTACTTATATTACTTTATATGCAACTGATTATATAATAGGTGATATAATAATATATATATTTCCCTATCTTCTAATGTCAGAACAAGATTTTGAGTGGCACAATTGATTCAAATTGGAACTTTTGTCAGCTGGAAAACTTCTAGACGGAATTATGAGTCTTGGTATGATTCCGCCGTGCTAGACCTCGGGAAGACCTGCGAAAAGTACCCACCTTCTTTCTAAGTTTGACAGAATGAACCCAACTTATTCAGTCTCTTGCTATTACAGAATAAGACGTTGTATAAAGGAGAAAAGCATGCCAGCAATGGCTTGGAACGTTTTGTGTTATTACATTACACAAGTCGCAAGCTGTTGTTCTTTATGACTACGCCCCTGTATGAGTATACTCTTCCCTGATGGGTCTACTACCCCTTGTTACGCACTCGTTCTAAACGCATTCAGACCCCCTACCCCTGGCGACGATTCCTGCTTAGTTACTTCCACTGCCCGAAACGTCTACAAACAACGCATTAAAACGGTTTCACCAATCCCACGTTAATGGTTCGCGTCTCGTCACGCTAATATCTCAATGTCGTGCGTACAGTCGTACAGGTGATGGCACATTTGTGCTGAGCCGTTGCTTCAATACAAATATGTCATAATAATAAATATAATATCACTAGACCAAACCATCGGTTGCGACTGTCGCCAACGCTACTCTATCGCACATTGCGGTTGTCACGTACTTTGTAGTGGAAGGTATGGTGGTAAAAGGTGCACAATAATTAAAGACAAAGATACCGATGAAAGTGTCATCGGCCAGATCAGGGGCCTACGTGATAGCTTCTGCCTTCTATCGTCTATGGCGCTTAGCTTATAGAAACCCTAAGAACGCTGCTACAACATGACCATACCGATTTAGTTCTGTCAATGTAACATCTCGCTAGCGTATACACATTTTGTATATGTTTTGGACCTTTCGTGCGATCTTGAAAGCATACCCACATCATCACAACATAGCGGGAAACGAAATAAGAGCATCAGATAAATATATGAGGAGTGAAGGCTATCTCCTGGCACGAAATGATTCTTAAATGGGCTGAAAGCTAAAACGAGCAATATTACTACAAATTAATTGGCAAAACCGATCAAAACCAATTTGATGATCAAGGCAACAATGGAACCGTACACCCCCATCCGTCTTCTAGCTTTCATAGGGCAAGCAACGAAAATTTGTTTGAAAAAACAAGGACCGAAGGTCAATGATGTTGATGACTTCAAAACAGTAAGAACCCGTTTCTGAACTTTCCAATTTCCTTCTTCTGTATTGCATGCGTAGTTCTGATGACAATAGTCGCCGCGTCGTCGGTCTTTCTGAAGGCGTAAATGCGCACGTGCGTAAATAAAACGCAGTCGTTGCATCATAGATTGGCACAGGGTGGACCATACTCCCGACTCTGGGGGCAAATGAGGTTTGAAGAGATTTGCTTTTCCGAGTCCAGATGAAGCAGAAAATAAATTAACTTCGTTTATTATTTCTCTTTCTCAAAAAATATGACGCAACCACTACAAGCTCTACTCATTTGTACGTGCTTTATCTTCACATCCCTAGATGCATATAATCTTTGATACTTTTATCAATGTCCCGTCTTAGTTCTCGGGGCCTCTGGCTAGAGCTCTCTGATTTCTGTCTGTCTTCCCATTGCATTTCTTCCGGTTTTTGCCGTAGCTTTGCAAGACGCCAACGCCCATTTCAACCGATAAAGGAAATCACTGAAGTCAAAGCGCCATTACTAGCTATAGCAACGAAGACAAAGCAAAAGACTTCTGGCATGCACTTCCGCCCAAGTCTTTTCCCAGGAAGGAATCCGTCAAAGAGTTCCCCTGTAACGTCCCTTCCTGCTCGTTCTCATAGTTAAAACGTTAGTAATATCTTCTACCCACCGGAATAATAACATACCAAAAGCTGGGACGTTGGTTACAGGGTTACGTATGTTGGCGGTGGGACAGGCCGGCATCATCGCCACCCTTTCGCGAGACCTACCTCTATATGTATGGCTCTGTATTTGTGACCCTGCAGTGCTCCTCCGGAGAGAAAGGAACGCATTTCCGAGTCCTTTATCTGCCGGCTTTATGCACCTAGCGCTAATAATGTTGCTATCCACGCAAGCCCTGCAGAACTTCTGGCGTCCAGACGACATCTCTTCTCATGCCTCTCATGCCTGAGGATTCCTGCGAATTATTCAGGTCTCCAAGCAATGCGAAGGCTAGCTCCTAACTCTTTACCAGGATGGAAAAATCCGGGGGTTCCTAATATTCTAGGCGTCCCTGGCACAAAGGAACAACGACTAGGAGGGAATTCTGACGTCATAGGCGGGCAAAAGTAGGAGTAGGTTCCACTAAGTTCTCCAAAAAACATTACGTATCAGTTGGATCTCGAAAGAGAGAGCCCTGAAGGTAATTTACCAGACAGATCACCTACAATGAACCTCTTAATTAAACCGAAGTTCGGCATCCGTTTTGTCTTATACGAACTTTAACTCAGTATTAATTTGAAAAACTTATTTGTACGAGACATTTAATAAAACTAAGGCACGGTACTACACAATGAAATTGCTTTCGAAAAATGAAAATTAGTAATCTATCCTATATTAGTAATGCGGTGTCCACTAGACATCCTTAAATGCCTCTGTCTAAGAGGTAATCACGTCTATTAAGTCGAACGTATACATATAGAATTTGCAGAGCCCGTGCACGTCGAACAGATCTACGTCCCTTTTTGAAGTAACAACCCCCAAAAAGCCTGTTTACCAAAAACAATTTCACATATTCTTTAATGTCCCTTTTCAGCTTAGTGTCAACCCTCTCCGTTATTATCCTGTAAAAGAGTTTTTATATATAAATGTGTTACTTATAATCCTATATCGCATATAATTGTCAGCCACATTAGATTACTTGGTGTATAATTATCTATAATATATACATTCCTGAAGTGGCTAGTGGTTTCGGTGAGAAACATACATTCTAGTCAAATAAAGGTGAATCCGGTATTCACCTCCGAATCAGATCGTTGAATCATACAGTCATTCCCGAGGTATCTCGCATTTTTTCTCTGCTCGAGTCAGCGTATCAGCAAAATGAGCCTATCAAATTGTGCGCCAATTTGAGCGTTTCTGCACCTTCTGCACTTTACGATACGAGAACTAAACACTAAGTCTACCGGTTTCAAGAATCAGCCCTCTAGCTGTCAAAGGTAGGCATAAAAAATAGAAATTTTTAGTATAACGCAGACGAAGGGTACCCTCTGTCATGGTTGTGCTTTTCCCTTTCTTCGCTCTGGGAAGCTACCTCCGCCGGCTCACGAGATCATCCTGAATAAAAACAAAAAGTGATACCAGTTCATTCAACAAACGTGCTACCCTAACTTTGTCATCTTTTCCCGGGGAATTATATCCACTTACGTGGTACAAGCCACGTAAATAGTTCCGCAATCAACGGCCTCAAGAAGATCAGCTTCTTTTTCGTGAACCCGCGCACACAACCAGCCATGTCATTTTCGCATCACGCCACTCTAATCCGTACAGCGCATCCTACGTCACGATGGAAATATCAGTACGGTGTAGAGAACCACCAAGAGGAAGAAATAAAAGATGCCAAAAACTAAAGACAAAACATGTGAGTGAGCCAATGAATTTGTTATGCTAAGGAACGACAAGACAGCGCCAAATGTGTGTCGCCGCGACCCGGTCGGCATGTTACACGCCCTTAACGTAGCGTCGGCACGTAGCACCGTGAAACGCTGCTACTCAGCCACGGTGATTGCCAAAGTTGGCAAGGTCACACGAGTGACCTTTTACTTTTCTCTGTAGCGCTTTCTTTTTGCAAGAACCTTTGTTGTTGGAGGCCAGCGGTCAGCATCGGCTTCCACTACTTACATGTATCCTCTACGTACTAGAAAGCGGTCGCTGTAACCGGCTACATTTTGAGAGGTGACTCTGTTCCGCATGCGACGAAATCGGCCTACTTTTCCGTTTTTCGAGTGCCACTATCGCCCGCATCGAGGAGCAGGATGTGCACTGATGATTTCTTACTTGCAGTGCTTCGAGTGCAGCCGTTACCGTCCGACGCCAGTTGCCAGGAGCCAGGCGACAGACACTCGACTAATAATAGGACATCTTTGCGCACTTAATATTCATTTACCTCCTGTAAATAAAATTTGAAGCTTGTCCTACCACGATTGTGTCCAGATGCAATTTGACCGAAAAGCAAATGGCAAATTGGACTTTGTCAGCTAAGTTCCACCATGAGGCGCTGAAGTATTATGGTGTAGACTGCCATGGTAATGTTTGTCTTTGAAACTCCGCTCATTCGACCCATCTAGAACTACGAAACCTCACGATACGGATACATCAATGCGTATAACACAAATCAATTAAGTCTTGCTGGCCTTTATTTGAATGAACGATTTCGCTGTCATTGACAATGTTTAAATGCGATATTACGTCATTGTAGCTATCCTTAAAATGTCTTTTAGTTTGTTATCTTGATAATCTGATCAATTGAAAATGCATACCTCGTACGATGTACGTGTGAACATTTACATAGGTACACGTATATCTTTTATGAAAGCAGTATTATTTGAAATATTACGTTGTAAGGTAATGGAATCAATATGATTATTCGTTCTCGTAAATAACAACACGAGTATGTATTGGTAAAAAGTTCAAATGTCGATCTAAAGATAGCAGATGCGATGTCGTGAAATCAATGGCGAAGCTGAAAGTATAGTATCTACGAAACACGTACTAAATATGCTAGTCCGAACGTAGCTAATGATCGGGTAAACGAGTTCGTCAAAGCTTCACACTTCGAAAATGGGCAACAATTCGGCAAAGTGCTATAGGTGCTAACACGAAAAGCAGATTAGTAGCTCGACTACGCGGGGCATTTGCCTGTGGCAAAGTTTACTAGGACAGAATTGCCACTTCGGGATAATGATTCGATAAAAGTATCCCAAACGATTCAGTCCGCATAAATAACGATATCTCCAGACGTCATCCAGCTGGTTTATGACACCGTTGACCCGTCCCATTGTACGCAGTAAGTGACGTTGAATGTCTACACGTATATGTGGTTGAAGAATAATAGAACGTAACACAGGCTGGATTTCGCATAAACATTCGTATACGTTGCCAATACATATACGAACGCCTATGCGTCCTATGAAAAATACATTTTTATACCACCAATTAGTTTTTTTTTTCTAGCGAGAGCAGCTTCGGCTTCACTTGGCAGGCCACGAGCGCCCGTTCGCACGACAGCGATCAAGTATAAATCCGCGTTTTAGAAAGGAAAAGGGACGATACACACCATCGAATATGTGCGCCATTCTTGGTTGAGGAAATTGCAGACGAACTTTTTGCGTATATCAGCGATTCACGATACTTTTTCAAACAGTGTAGTAACATTCGCGAGATCGGGGCTTTGAAAGATTTAAAAAGCCGACTCCTTTCCTTCGTGAGTTTGAGTCGGCCATGGACCGATGTCGTGAGACGCACGTGCCGACGTGCGAGCGATGCCATACAGATGGATGCGCCTGGATCGCAAAAAGACCTTGTTGTAGGTCAAATACTATCAATACACGTAGACACTGTAAAATTTCTAAAGGAAGATAAGATGTTCTTAGTGGCAAATATTACTCTGTATCTAGACTACGGCTCTAACGTTGTAGTTATTACAACTTCACATGAACAACGCAGACGCTGTTTGAAAGTAATTTAGATTTTCAAATGAAGATTATCATCATCATCATCATCATCATCATCACTGAAGGCAGTGCTCGCAGGTCCTCAACTCACGTTACTCACGACGGTTCATCAAAGTAACATTTCAAGTACTTAATTTAATATTATGTAAAAGGAAACGCTTTGGAAATCCAAAACGAATGAGCCACAAACGGCTTAAAGAAAAAGAGTCTTTCGTTTCGGTCCGCCCACAACCCACATTGACTGGCTGTTCGTCCCATTTACAGGCTGATATTTGGTCTTTTTTTACGGCAGCAATTGAAAGGACAAATTAATCCAGATTAACACTTTCCGAATCCGCAACAGTGAATGCTGAGAGGGTTTCGCGACGCACTAGAGTGACGCTTTGAAGCTACAAACACGTATTTAGACAATTTTTTTTCCAGAATTGGCGGTCGTAAAACCAGAAATAGTTTTACCATCGAATTAGGTCTACCGCCTGGCGATTAAGTAATAAAGGACGTCTAACCAAATGCTGACACATATATTATTCCGTTTGGATAGTCCGCTAGATCCAATCGAGGTTAGCGAAAATATAACATATAGCGTTCGATATAATTGTCTTATCCGAGAGATGCTGACTCCTTCAACGTCAGTCCTAGTATAGCAAGCGTTGTTCATACGGATACTTTCGCCAAGACGGTGTTAATCCAATACTCGTTCTGCATTATAAGCTCAACTAAAACCAGTGAAGAATGTCAGAGTTGAGATAATCGATTGAAACTCGCATTACCCCCGTGGGGTCTCGCAGTACTTGTGGTTTTTTCGCGGGCCTTGCATAAATCTTTCGTTTATATGGGATTTCGCTCATTTACAACTACAGCTATTAAGAAAGGACCTATATGTAAGTCTATTGAGTTTACCTTCTGATTAGTGGCACAGAAGCTAAACTCTTAGCCGGTACCGATTTTTTTTCTATGGACGAGGTCTCCATGTGGCCGTGGCGACACGCGCTCAGTTGTATAGCCTTGAGTTGCTATTTGACCGCTAACTTGGTTACTTATTGCGATCACAAAAACATTTTCCAGAGTCCTTATCGCAATTTTCTCCCCGTTTGTGTCAGTCCCTTTTAAAGATGACACAACAAATCATTGATCCGGTTTTTCGGATTATACACAGCCTGTAAGCAATAGTCGATTTCCAGCGTGGTCGCTCGCTTATAGCGTTCACCCCTGAATAAATTTATTTAAAGCAATGGTAAGAGGTTTCAACCCGGCTGGAAGACGCCCGTCTGGGATAACGCTTATCAACTTAAGCATCGGACACAAAATGCTATTTGTCAATAATGAAAGAAGGACTATCCATTTTTTCCGACAGACAACAATCTACAGGGGGTTTATGAATTATGCTGAAGTAGAATACGCATGAAGTAAGCTTTGCGTCTCGAACCTGTTTACCCGCGTCGAGCGTGTCATAGAAATAATATATCTAACGTTGAAAAGTATATTTTCATGTTATGCTTAGAAACAGAAACGTGCCTTGTTACCGTTCGTTGTTGATTACTTTCCCTTGATCGAAGCTTCGATTTCTCAGTTGGTTTTTCTTACTTTATGCATATTTTTTAGACTTAATCACCCGTCTAATTAGATTTTGATTGGACGGTTCTCACAGGGAATTCATGATACAGTCGCTATGATCTTGTGCATCACTACGTCGCATCATCTTGATATCAAGACCTCGAGTCCTGTTACGAAGATCGCGGATCAATATTGATCAGTGGGAAACCGACCGAGATACTGTTTTGCGTTCCTAAACGACAACTGGGAAATTGGTAGATATATACGTTTGCAGTTGTTTACCTTTGTTTCTTTTCTCTATTGCTTTTCTATTTTTATGCTCTCTACCCCGAAATCATTCTCCGACGGCCGTGATACCCGGCAGAGTCCAGGACCTGGCTAAGCAAAAAGCAGTTTACTGCTAAACAGTAAATCCGGACAGCCTCCTAGCGGTCTCATCTTCAATGTGTAACTTAACAGGACGGTATAAGAATAGTTACTGGCGATTTCTCGGCCAAGAGTCAAGCAACCAGTCAGGGGCTGTGAGTTCATTTACTTTCAATGGCTTGCAATTCTCTCTCAACGGATCATCTCGCGTGGAACCTAGTGGATTAGTATGGGGTCGCATCTATTAGCCGGTTAGTACTACGACATCTACGATTCCTCAGACATTTAACTGACAGAGGCCGGCACGAGGCGTATAAAAGTGATGGGAACAAAAAGAATAGACAATAAAACAAAGCAAAAAACATGGAGCAAGTTCGTAGATTTAAGTTCCCGGCAATGGCTAATTTAACCCAGCTTGCCCTCTGCCTGCCTACACTTTTATTTTGTATCCTCGAGAAGTAGACAAGCATAGACTGTTGATATACAGATGCGAAGAGACAGATGGGGGAATGGAAGCGGTGTGTAAAATGGGCCAGCATCGGTAGCGGTGATTATGCAAAGCTTCGCGCACCGTAAGTAGCCACTACGGGAAAAGCGACATACATCTCGAGCCTGCACGGACAAGAGAATAGGGCTTCAATACAAGATTGAGTATCGTGGTAGCTCTGTTTTGTAGCAAAACACTATTAAGCATTAACGCAGTGCGCAGGAGTCATTTCGCTGTATTCTAACGTAATGTTCTATTAGTCGTTGGAACGATTTATTTTCTGTTATTGAACATATAAAAATACTATTAAAATTGGTCATATATCAAAATATCTTCACCCTGTAATCGTCGCCCATTTGCTGCTATGAGGTTTTTACTACTACTATCTCGTGTAGCGTTCATCATTTCAATTTTTCCATCCTGTCATATCGGTATAAGTATGTTTCGGCGTCAGTGGCATAGCCCAAAACCGTAACGGCATTACTTCCGATATTTACACGATTCTTGTTTTTATGGTCAGTTGTAGGCCATATTCGTTTCTTGAGCACCACCAGACCAGCTGACTGTTCTCGTTAGGAGGTGAACGAATAATACATTATATACACAAGACATCACTTCCGAAGTTCATTTTTTCTAATGTTGTGGAACAATTACCCGCTAAACCTTCAGTCTGGATTTTTGTTCCGAACTTATCTTAATACGATTAGATTGTAATGATATTATTCTAATCCTATTTATTCATTTTAACTTTAAGCTAGGCCAGGTAACTAAGCATCAATGACTGCACGGTAACTCTTAACGTTTATTTTATACCCGCACAGCACACAATTTCGGCAAATATTATTATGCATATATGAACAAACAATAGGTTGTTAGGGG
>NW_019215296.1:0-17421 GCF_002532875.2 Varroa jacobsoni | reverse complement strand
TTATATTGATAACTAGAGCAAGTAATCTCCCCTACAGCCTCGATTTATGCTAGTTTCGATTGGTGAGGCCCAATAAATCATTTTCAAGACTGTTTAGACATATTATTTAGTGTCAAGGCAAAATCGAAGTGTAAGTTCGGGAATTTGTCTTCATCATAGTAAATTTATCGGTAATATATATGACTTCACCGTGCGTAACTGTAGGCATACTCATCGATTACCTATACAATAGATTAATCCTAGCGGGTGGGAGTGTGGTTATTTTAGAACATGAACGCCAATAAACTTTGACATTCATGTATAGTGGGTTTCTTTCTAAAATAGATCATATGATTCACTACGTACCCTGACAGGGCTCAATTCGCTAGCTCGAATTTGTCAATAGACGAAATAAACATAAACAGCATTATTTTAACATGTTTTTCATTATAAACTATGGAGTAAAGGTTCGCCTTAGGCGACTAAATGTCACCTGTGCCTCTTTAATTCCTTGCTTAATCCGCATTATAGCCAATAAAAAAGGCGTCTTTTTTATTTTTACTCTAAAGTATTATGTTGTTCAGGAACATCTTCCGATTGAAGCCAAACCAGGAGGGAAGTCGTATTAGTAAGATGTTTTATTAAAAGGACCAAACCTTACTTGAAACAAAGGCACAGCTTACGCTATAACTAGAATTTATAGTGTGAAGATTATCATCATCATCATCAGAACCGTAAATTATAAAAATAAGTAGAAAAATTTTAAGTCATGATCCGAAGACATCTTGCTAGATAAAACCTATAGCAAATTTTAAAATACTTTTACTATTCACGTCATCGTAGTTTATAATTGATTCGATGCCCACTGACATCCTAATTTGTCGACATTTTTAATTTCGACCCTTTAAACTTTCACCCAGATCGGACCTCTTCTTCCAACGACGTCCCCCACTTTCAGACGGTTTGCGTTTCGAGCAGCGCTTGGCGACTGGACCAAATGCCTGTCGCTACTCGTACAGATACACTGTCGGAGCTGGGCTAACTTGCGGGGCGAGTTAGGCTAGTTGAACAAGTCTGCACAACATGGATAAGGGGTTGTTTTCAACATCGTTAGTAAGCACCATCTCGACGAGTTGGCCAAGCGGACGAAAGTCGACGCCGCCCGGTTGCCTGCCTGCCTGCCTGCCTGTCGATGCGGCCCTTTAAGCCATTAAACGACTAAGGGTGGATTCTTTTCTTTCTCGCAGTTGTTGATCTGCTAAGAATAAAAGAGCTAGCGAACAAAAGCAAGAGCATTGCTCTACAGAGCAAAGTCCTCTTCTTCTCATCGTCTGTCCACCTTTCAGCATTACCGACGGGTAACCTGAACCAAGCTATCGGCCAACGAAGACACCATGTACTCATTCCCTTTCTCTCTTATTCGGTCGTCGCGGCGGCCGCCGCCTTTCGCGAAAATTGTTGATCCATTCTTCGCCGTCACTGGCCTGAAACATCTTGGCGTTCTCGATCTAGGCCGCGTTGTTGGACCTAGGGCCGAACAAGCGCCTCCTCAGCTCGGTTCTTGGTCCTCATCTGCTCGCTTCTCCGTAGTCCTTTCGCGGTTAGGACTCCTCCACTCGTCGCTCAGGAAGGAAGTTCCCTTTTGAGACAGGAATAAGCTTTGTTATTTGGGGAAGTCCGCGATGGCTCCGCTGTATCTTGCACGTCGGTAAAATACAACACATCTATTGTTTATGTGTCGTACATACGCATGCGTCCATGAGGGTTATGATTCGGAGTTGGCGTTAACCGTACAACCAGCCCGGGCAACTCGGTTGAAAAATCCTACCTACAGCTGAGAGAGAAAGCTTCGCCGTTCGTTTTCAGCTTATTCATCCTTCCTTCGTTCAACGTTTCGCCTTTTGTATTCTGTACTTGGGCTCATCTTCATAGTAGGCCTCGTAGTGGCCACAAGCGTAAGTAACTGTTGACGACAGATCTTTATAAACTAGAAGCCGGCAGTACTGCCGCTATCCCGACTGTTAGATTTGGCAGTGCTACCAGAGTGGCACATAGAATTAGCTCATAGTATGAATACTACGAAAGTTGGGACACGATTAGAGATAGCTTGAGAGGTACGAAAAAATGGAGAAGACCAAAAAACTGAAGCTTCACCCACTTCACTCGCTGGCTCAATCATTTCAGCTCACTTTTGACTCACTGAGCAGCAGCAGCAGCAGCAGCAGCAACTAGATGAGATGAACATGAATAGTAGACGCGTTATCTAAACTGTATAGTAGCTAGCTCGCTTATCTACTACCGCTGCCAACTTACTTAAGTTAAACATTGTTGAACGACAAGCTGCGCTTTCAGTGATAGGCAGCAGTAACAACAAAGATTCTAGGCTATGCAATATTTGACTTGTTCACTTATCCTATTTCTAGACAATACAGTAGAATAGCTAAATCGTCGAACGATGGATGACCGTTCTATAGATTTAGCTCGCCTTATCTTAGCTTTTCACCTACTCATCCTAGCTTGCGCTCTGTTTACTAACTGGAAGACTCGTAAACCACTAAGCGGCCATTAATAAGCTAGGAGCAGAATGTCTGTTCTAATTAACCGACGTTGTATAGTTGCTCTACCAAAATGCCCCCCATAGGATAATGTATATATATTGTACGTGCACACATGTTTGTTCAAATGTCAGCTAGGAAAAAACTATCTGAATAAATTATCATTAAATAAATCTAGAATTATCTTCATCAAGGGCTTCCGCAGTGGTCGGCTACGGCTGTCGGTGTATTGCGCCATGCAGTTGACTATGCGTCGAGATGGAATCGTCTTTGAAAACCTTCGTCCTTCTCTGGATGCTATATTATCTATAGAAAAAATAATTAAGCAGAAGCAGATCCAACGCGCGCAAACTTCTTCTAATTTTATAATATTTTCAGTTCCTTTGCAGTGTCTGCATCAATAATTCATACAAATGGAGGGGGGCAAAAGGGATCGTTTTGGCGTTTGGATGTTTTTGTTTTCACTGCCCTATTTTCCTCACAGTTCTTATGAATTCGGCCCCTTTTGAAGCTGCTACTTGGTTTTTTCAATTACGCATGCACATTGTCTACTATGCGTGCTTCTTAAACGAACAATAAAACGTCGGATGCTGACGTCACTGTTGACGCGAGGTGCCTTAGACACAGTAAGTCTTCAAGCTTGATGTTTGTTCGAACAAGCCCATTTGATGTCTTGCGTTCCTGTTGCTGTATTAAGCAACACTGCTAGAATCCTCTGCTCGAATAGATGGATTTGCCTGTTTGCCCTTCCTTCTACTGTTAGAAAAACGACTGCGCACAGTAGTTCGCCGTCATTCTACGAAGTTCCAACGACGACGACAAGGGATTCCTATGTTTTTCGCAAAAAGATCGGTAAAGCGTCTCTGCATGCGATTAGATGCCATCTATATTTGCCTTTGTCATACTAATCCTACCAGGTCGTTCGTTTGGCCTACTCGAGTCTGCGACGCTCCGAAGCGTCGCATCACAAATAATAATGATGATAATAATGCAGTACCAGCATTAGAGTGCTTGACAAAGAAAATGGACGCGTACAGGATTATGTGTTATTCGGTCTGCATAACATCTTCTATGGTGGTGGTAGAGAAACAACGGTGTTTGCTAAAGGCTCCTGATAATAAGCCAGGCTAGAAGCTGGCTGTTCACAGAAATTACCCGGACGTAATGCTACGCGTTGAGTAATATAGTGTAGCGTTGTTGAAATGTGGGTAGATACCCAACAGATTTTTGTTAGCGCAGTATGTAGAGTTCAAAGTACAAGATAAATCTAACAAGAATCGGTTAGTAACTTCGACGATACAAAGACAATGGCCAACTGCTATTGCAGTCTTCCTACAAATAAAACCGGAAAGTTACGGCTGGTACGGCAGATATAAATCAATTTCAGACCGAAATGGCTATACGTAACAAATGAGAAAACAATATTTTTGTCAGGATGTCCCTGTTCAAAAAATAACAATTGTCAACGATACGCGCGGGGTTCCACAGCGGTTGCGTATCCTCACTGAATTGAAATGGAATATCGTTTGTTACATTTGGTTGGAGAAGACTGATGTAAGGATATGGTCTGACATCAATATATCCTTACTAGACTTTAATAGAGCTTGTAATCTGACGTGTGAATAGATTTTACAGATCCCCCAAAAAAAAAAAAGGCGATGTGCGACATATTTGAACAGTGTTCCAAAATACGTATATAAACTAAATGTAAGTCTTACATATATATTCCAAGTAATAATACATGGATTAATAATACGATCTATCTCTGGTGATAGTTATATGCATTTAAGAGCTTAAACGCATTATTTTTTTAGCCTATAATTTCTATGCGTCGTCGAAACCACTGTATCTTGTTTCCTATTCCTCTAGAAGACAATCGACTGTGTTATCTTTCTATGCATTTGTTATTTTTAATGGAAGAATCATGGTGTCTGGTGTTTAAGCTTCACCTAACGCGCACAGGCCACTTAAAGTGACAGTTCAATGCAGCCGGATCTTGTTCAACCTGGCGGATCTAACGGAACAGGCAACCCCACAATACTGGGCTTAGAGGACGCCACAGCGCACGAGCTCGTGCTTCATTATCCCGAGTTACTTTCAGCTCGTGGATGAAGTGTGGGCTGCCGCGTCTTACGCGTTCAATACCTTCTACATATATATATATACATACCTATATACAAGCATGGTATGGATGACGACGTTTTCGGCTGAGCAGGAACGAAACGGTTTTCTGTCAAAGAACGCCAATGTCGTTGGTAAATTTGGCAACGCTCGACTACGATGACATTAGCTATGGGATAGAGTAAGGCTATGGGACAAAGTGTTTCGTTACTGAACTGGAAATCATTGGTTTTTTTTTTTATGGAAACAGTGGCAGCGCTGATTAGGACTATTCAAAACGGTCCGTACTAAGAGCAAAACTGACAGCCGATATATAGCAAAAATCTTGTCTTGACACAGTAGGAAAACGACCAACGCGCAATGAAGCCAACGGGACAATTGGCAATGACGGGAAGATGAGTAAATTTCAGATTTTTTTTTATGTGCGCGTGTGTTAAAGCAATGGCGCGCAGATCGCTTCATCGATCAGGGCGATGGAGAGACACGATTTGAAGGTCTGTGAACGTGTAAACACTTGCCAGTTATCTCATCTTTGAAACACGTCCTTTGATTTTGGACCATACTTTGGGTGAAAATTAATCGATATCAAAACTAGAAAGAAAAAATTATTTAATAAGACATATATAACACAGAGGGCTAAATGTTAGGCAATACCTACGAACCGATGCTTTTGCAGCGAATTTAAGCAATATGGCCGCGAAGGAGGACGATCATCTACGTAGCAGAAGTTATTGAAAAACGTTTGTTTCAAATCTTGGAAAAATCAGCATACCTTCCAGATTTTGCCGCCAACGTTCAACGTATATATATATATATATATATATATATATATGCGATAAACTTTCCCTTTGCAGTCGATGCACATATACTTAGTTATACATTTGTCCAATAGGTTTAAGCGATTAAATTGATTAAAAAATACATTAAACTGGTTCTTACAGGAATCTGTTAGTGCAGTAGTGCTCAATCAGCTTGCACGTGCATATCCAATCGCATCACTTACCTCCCATATATCCGATCTAGACCTCACTGGCACGTACTTCAACCATTGCAGTAGTCGTCGTAAGGGTGAGCTGCTTGTCGAAGGAGGAGAGGATATCCGGAAGAAGTAAGTAGAAAAGCGCCGCAACGAAAATAAAGCCATCGGCTATTCGCTCGAATATAACATAATGCGCTGATGTAATGAGGGACTTCCTCGTCTCAGCCGAAGGAATACGAGGTTCGCTGTAGGGCGCTGTCCGAAAAGCACGATGGATATGCACGACCACGGGGCTTCCTGATGCCACTTTCTAGTACAGAAACAGAAAAAGGATAGACCAACTCTACGAATTGCGTATATACGGACGGTCATAGCGTAACCTAGAATTGACGATCATGTAACTAAAAGACTGTCGATGATATCAGTATTTGCGAACCATCGATACACAATCCCTAAACTAGTGCGATTCGCGGTCAGTTTAAGAGTACAAGTCTGACCATAGATGACTGCGCATTTTTCATATTATAATCATGCTGTGGGCCGCGGTCGTGATCGCGGGATGCTTACTTTTCTCGAACGATGTTACAGGATGGGGCAGCTAGAGGCGGCTTTTGGGCGGCACGCGACCGGTTGATTCATCGTGTTCCTGCTTTGTGCAAGAAGGAAAAACGACTGTCAAGGATTCCTCTCGATGGAGAGATCGGCTAAGGACATAGCGATTGGCATAAGAAACTATTGGCCGTCCTCACTTGCATTGGCGATGGGCTTGAGACGAAGCCAGGGTTGAATGAGCTGAACAGGAACGAAGCTGAAAGTCGAGAGTCCGGTGGGCCTCAAGTTGAACTTCGGACGATGTTGTTGCAGCAGGCTAAAAGCAGGAAGAACGACTGACTAGATGACCTGATACGCTCAGCAGCAGTGGCAGCGGTCGTTGTGGCTGGTCAGGCATCCTATTCCCACTTTTTCGGTTGTTCGTCTTACGTTGTTAGCTTCTCCCTGGGCAGACACATGGAGAACTGAATGGTGGCTGAGTGGGACGCATTAATCTGTCAGCGAAGTCCGACTAGTTCTGAGGCTAGAGAACGGAAAAACGAAAAGTGCGAGCGACTGGGAACGAAGATCATTGTCATGACCTCCTCCATCGGCTTTCAAATGGCGAATGAGGATTCGACATGTTCTTTAGAGGAACGTCCGTGCGATCTCCGTGAAGAATGCTTTTGCCTCTTCTTCGTCATCTTGTCAGTGGGGGGCCGACCACTAGTTTCGGAACAATGCGCCCTACAGGACGATAATATCGTAGTACGCTGTAGTAAGCAGGTTCTTTGGGCTCTGGAGCCTCTGCTATGCCTTCCATTTGGTTCGTCGTCCGAATACGAGGTACTTGTTTCACGTTATGCATGTGCGTCCGTGCTGTCAAATACCATACCCTGCTGATAAGAGAATAGGTCTCCGCGGATATAGACATCAGCACTAGCCTAGTTGGTTAGTGTAGTCAGTCGGGCATCGGTCGTATGCGAACATGTTGGCTGGTCACCATCGCAATAGATTTGTCTCAGGGAGAAGAAGCGACCGACTGACCTTGAGTACCGCAAGTAGCCGGATGGATGTACTTAAACGTTGTCTAATTGCACCCACAAGTCCTTGCCGCTTCCGCCTATAGGGCAGTCGAATCGTAAATGACTAAGAATTGAAATAATCTTCGACTTAATAATATAAACAGAGCTGGTAGTCCATGTTGTCTACGCTAGCTACGTTACCATTTCATCAGGAATAGACTATCCTTATAGACTAGCGGCCCTTCCATTGATAAAAACGACACAAAAGCACACGTAGTTTATGAGGCGAGTGAAAAAGATCGTTTCTTTATGCAGCTAACAAACAGCGTCTCCTGTTTTATTGGACACCAGAAGTCCTGTGGAGGCGTGTTTATGGCCTTGAGATAATTTTATATATCGGAGAACGCATGGGAGGGGAATGACGTCCTACTCGAACCACTAAAAGGACGGTGGCCATAAAAACTTGCTAGATTCACCTGTTGGACTTGCAATAGTTGGCAGGGCGGCAAGCGATAGGAAGTGGGCTTAAAGTTTTTCTGTTGACAAATACAAAGAATAATCTCTCAGCAATAATGGTCTGAAAGCTTTAAGGAAAATTTGTGAAATTATTTCCAGCTATTATTAGCGATACGCTGAATGGTTAGAAGATCTTATTTATTCCTTAATTGAAACGATAGCTAAGACGTGCTGGCATTTAATATATTTGATACTAATGTATGACACCCGTAAAAAGGTAGTTCTTTTCAGGTGTCATGCTAGAGCATGATAATTGTTGAAATGACCTTTTTAGTACATTTGACTACAATATGAAAGCAACGTTTAAGTTAGGAGTCTGTATCTAGTATTGACCGGTAAGGCTTTAGGCAGCTAGGATAAAGCTAAATGGGACCATTCGAGTTATATTAGAGACATGGACCCAGAAATGTAACAAGGATATTTGGCTGGTGGAATGAGAAATAGGTAAGAGTTTGCAAAGGTCAAGTAGTCCTAAGGAGATGAAAAACTATGCTAAACAGGGTAATAGGAGTTTTTCTTCTTGTATTCTATAATCAGAAACAGCAACAACTAACCCGGCGAGCAAACCTTCCTCCCTTTAAGAAATGCGTGACCTCCCCATCGCTTGTCCCATTCCCCCCCCCCCCCCTGGGAGCTTCGTCAAATGGCAGGCTGGCTTTCATTTTGAAGAAATGGCTGTACCGAACGAGCGGGATCGGGCAAGCTTGGTTGGGTATTGACAAGCCGTAATGCTCTCCAGTTGATTGCTGTCATTGTAGTTGAGTTCAGGGACGAAGAGGATGTCGAGAAGAGAAGTAAACACCGGAACGGGTCCATCTAACCTCAACCTACTACTAGTTTATTAGACTCCGAATTCAAAGCAAGAATTTGACGAGGACTTCAAAACCGCTTTAGATACGATACTGCAAAGACTACCTTTTCCATCAACCCATCATTGGTGCCGGCACTTAAAATGGATGTGAAATAGAAGTTCTTGTCGACCACCAACCCGCTGTGTTTAAGTAGGTGCCCGCATAGGACTCAAAGATCTATAACAAGTATTGGTTCCACGCTCCCAGGAACGAAGCTACTTTGTTGTGGGCGTCTCTACAGCTTCCGTATAATGAGACGAGTCGATGGAACCGCTGATAACATATAGGGGGTAAGTGCTTTTCAGTAGGGATGCTGATGGGAGCCCAACATGACGTCCTCGTCAGTCTAAAGATATGGGTTGTCAGAAACCATATGCATCTAATGTATGAAGCTAGTTAACACATTTTAACGGATTATTAGAGAAGGGATATCGTCCCTTCTCGAAGGAGAGGGTATTTAACCGTATTCAAACGAAATATGTTTTGGAGCAATTGCTTAACTAGCAGTATACGGTCCCGTCCTCTCATGAGAGCTCACGGGGCATCGAAATCCCAAAATGCTCAAGTGGTTTCAGCACTGACACGACACCAACGTCAGCCCGTATATATACAATACCTCCCTCTTGCGTATGGTGACAATCAGCAATTCGATTATAAAGCAGTATGCAGTTAGTCAGGGGCATAACACAGAATATTTTTTTACTTCCGTGTTGCACTACTAAAGATGTGCACGCCCCTGCTTGTATATTGTGGGTAAATATACACGAAAATGCCTAGAAAAATCGCAGCACGAGGCAGCTCTTCTGTTAGAACAGACTCTACAAGGCCTGAGCTATCTTTTTTGAGCTACACAAGCCTAAATTACAACAATGTCCCGAACGTGCAGGGTCATGCGAACGGCTCACCGGATTGGCTTGGGTGTAGTTATTTAGTTTAGAGTAGTTTGCCGAAGCTTAGACGTCTCGTACGAGCATGAAATGGTAAAAAACAACGCCTATGTGTGCCTCCTTTAACCCCAACTTTCTAGAGCTTCGTTCAGTCTCGTGGTATGACATTTACCAGTTGATATTTCATGTTAGTCGACGAACCTTTTTGGTTCCGTCTCATATCGCCCCAAATGCAACGATACAGATTCACGACCGACCAACAGGCCAAGCTGAACCCAGCGTGGGCTGAAGTGTACCTCTGCACGTGCCTTAAAGGTGTGGGGTTGTAGACTGCGTCAGCCACAGTGTTTCCGTCCTCCTGCGTTTCTCTCGCTCCTCTCTCAGTCGCTCGGTGTCTGTAATTGTCTGCAGATGTGAGCACGTATAATTGGCGCAATGCTGTCATCCGCGAATTGGCAGACTTTCAGCGGATGCCCTCGCGATAGAGTTGAGAAGAGATTGATCGCAGTCACACGCCGGGAACGTTCGGAGTTGGCCGGCTTGCTAAACCCTAGACCTGACCAATAGATAGGTAGTGGTTTTTTGAACAGATTTTCGTCGAGACAATGTAGAATAGTGGGGCTTCAACTACTTGAGAAGTTTCTGTCGACGCGCTTTTCGTTGATTTGAATCTATTAAACCTCTTCATACTGAACTGCTTACCTGAAAAAAGTGGAGGGCTCTATCGAGGTCAGGGACAGCTTGTGTATTGCATGCCCTCGGGGTAAGGCTTCAGCACAAACGAGAACACTCCTACTTGGATGGGCTGAAATGCTGACAGGCGGATCTAAGGAGTTCTAGCGAAGTCTGTTCGATTAACATGCAAAAAATCAGGATTTCGGAGAATAATGGAGATCTCGTATTAATTCTACGCTCGCTCAGAAAGAAACTAGAACATCGACATCGGACTTAAAGATCACCATGCATGCATCAGTCCAGTTACAATCAAGCTCTTGAGCGACTCAGCTTGTTTAGAAATATAGGTTATATTTTTTAATAAATATAGTATAAACTAAAAAAAGTATGTGTTTTATTATTTTTGGCATAACTTAAATTTTTAGCGAACCATGAGCCAGATAGAGATAAAGACAGTCGGAAACGCTGAATACGATTTAACACAGTTACAATACTAATACCTAGCGCCAGAGCGGAAGGTCTATATTGCTAGCTAGTCAAAGGTATGATCCTTATGTTCGCATTCTATTCACCGCAGATACGTACAATTTGGTTTCTTCTACAGCTGATATCGTCGTTTTTGATTCATTCGTCGACTTTGTATACATTTCAAAACGTTTGTGAAACAAACAATAGGTAGAATGTTGTGACAAAAACACGTTCCCATAATCCACATACACAATTTACGCACGTTTATTAGTTGTGCTGCAAAAAATGTATCTAGCAAGTTGTACAATAGTGATGGCATCATCAGAAAGTAGCATCACAATGAAGAAATTCGGTGAGAACCACAAGCGAAGTTCTAAATAGGCAGTACGTGAAATGATGTTACTACGTCACGTTACATCGACACTGGGAAGCTCTAGAAGACTATGAGTAAGAAGCGGTTTGGGGCCGGCTCGTAGCGTAACACCTAGTCAGATCGATGCCGTTCTCTCTGAATATCTAGCGATGCAATGAACACAACTTTGGGGATAAATTTGTGAATGGATGTCTTATCCATTTGCCGGTAAGATCCTTCTTTATATGTAGGCAGAAAATGTCAATGGTAGGTAAGAGAGATATTTTGCTAGGGGAACTTAGCTCATTCTGGAACTTGGAAAACTAAAGAGATGAAAAATGCAACTTTTTCCCATTGATCTGACGTTTAATACCAGTCCTATTCATATTGCGTTATATGTGAATACGCTTAAATACGCTAAACATAACCTAATAGTTCGCGGTTTCTTAAAAATCATTCTCGATCGAAAATGCAATTTCTCATCATCGTTGTCATGCGGTCCAACTATCCTAAAAACAAACAGGGTTTAAGCCTTGAAACGAGGAGTGACGGCCAGAATTGCCCAGCTCCAAAACCCACAATCACTTCCGGCAGACCTCAGACAGACAAAGAGGCTCTCGCGTTACTCCAGTTATTTTCTTGGACAGACGTGCTTCTGGCTGTTACTATTGTTTAGGGCCACTTTGTCGCTACTTCTACTGCAATAGCTAATCCTGAAAGTGATCAACTAAAAAATTCTCTTGATGTCTGAAAGGCGTTGGACGAGCTGCCTAGCTCTAATCATAGCCAAACTAACAAGCCTGACAAATGTGCGTTAAGTGGCAGTTCCAGGGAGTTGTAGAAGGGGGATATTTTAGGTTACAGGAGAGCGGGGGCGGAGGGGTAACGTGGGAAATCAATGCAGTTTTGTCAACCGACCGCTTGGCAATTGTTTGCTCTCAGCTTGACATCGCAACGAACAGACCTAGGATTACCGGGATACACTAGGAAACCTGGTAGGTGTTTTCAAGTGGACGTATTGACGATCTACTTAAATTTAGGGGACAGAAAGAAGGGAACAGAGCACAATTGGCGGAGGTAGAGAAAAAATTTCGAAACCTTGCACATTATGAGTCAACGGGCGAAATTGATGCCACAGTCCTGCCTACCATCCCTAAGCGTTAATAATAATAGGGGACAACGATGTTGAACGAAACGATAAGATGTGGGGGCACGCCCAAAGAGGAAAACAGATGGTAAGTTTTCATCAGTTAAACGTAGGGAAAGTTTCTGCTGGTCTGCATCGAACCACTGTGAGTCATACGGTTGCTATTATATCCTTTGCGTTTTGAGCGCTGCCTTTCACAAATATATTTGTTAAAAAGGAAGTTGTTAGCTCCCCGCAGATTGATGAGGACTTGAGTGGACTAAATAAAGCTGATACATGGGGGCCGATTTTAAACATAGGAAACGCGGTTAGAGGCGTCCAGGCCATATATTCAAGTGTTTCCTGCGCCTTGGATACAATCTGAAAGGAGAAAAGAGAACAGTTGAGATGGTAGCATGAAGGCTTTCAAAAACTTCCTATTAAGCTAAAAAAACCTAAAAATTTGTCTCTTTTACTACATTACAGGTAATTTTTTTCGCCTATATAATATAAAGCGTGCTTAAAGATCGCGTAATCCTGCAGGACAAACCTGAGTTTAGAAAAAAAAAAGCGTTTTCGCTAATCGTTATCGTTTTTAATAAGCAAACTTTAAGAATAGTGTGTTTGACGTCCCAGTTTGCTCTTATTGAATGATTCATTTTTAACTCCTTATAGATCACTATTAAGCTTTTCATGTTTTGCGTTACTCAGTCATTGGCCACCGTAATTGTGTTGTTTCATATTGCCGACAAACAGAGTTAGATGAGAGAAATTTTCTGCTTCGATGGGGTTGTCATTCGGCTTTTATTTTAGAGCAGCACTCATTTCGGTTGTACATTTCCGTGAAGTTTCATAGGCCTTCAAAGATCAAGATCTCAAAAATGGATCCAAGGCTGGTTTTAAAATTTTACTTTTTAAAAGGGCTAAGTACAACCTAAAATCGAGAGGGAATCTGTAGCGTACATCGACTCAATGCTAGAACAGATTACGCGGCCAGCATATGTATTGCTTGATCTCGAACTGTTGACACTCCGACATCGACAACAAGGCATATGCAAGTCAAGCTGTTGACAATGACTATGCTAAGATTCTCACTGCGCTCGATCAGGACTGATGCATGAGCTCTTAACAGATTTTAGAAAATATAAGTGTATCCAGGCTACCCGTTTGAAAGTATCTAGCCATCGAGCAGACGTTTAGGTTTCTCATGATTTGGCCGACCATTAACTTGTGAATCCTCTGTGTGCGGTCGAACGTCTTCTTAAGTTGAACGAAAGCAACTTTTTCTCTAAAAGGTCATAAAGGGGTAAATACTCTACACTAACCTTACTTAGGGATGACCATAGTCAAATCGCGGTAGTTAAGATAATGCTGTGCATTTACTGGGATTGCAGGGGAATGCCTATTTATGAGCTCCTCTCAAGCGATCGAAGCCTTACCTCAATTAGGTACTATGAATAACTGGACCGATACTGGACGCAGAAACAGCGCTTTGTAATGGCCTACAGGAAAAAATTTATGTTTCATCATATTAACGCCCAGCGTCACACATTTTGAGCTATTTACCAGAAATTTCCGGAATTCAATAAGGAGATTTTACCACACCAAATCTCTCTCTTTCTCATAGGCTCGATCTTTTCCCGCATGGTTATCTCTGACACTTGTAAAACTTGAGGGAAAGATTTGTGTATGTTTCAAATGTGTAAGAACCATACTGACTAGTCTATCGCAGGAAGGGTATTCATTTCTGAAAAATAGGATTGGAAAGCTGCCTAAACCATGGGCAAGGGTCATTGTTAATAACAGCCTATATATCCTTAACTTAAGTTATAACGTAAGTGTTGAAAAATTATTGTCATATAAGTCTAAGTAAAACTCCGATGTGAATCTATTGGACAAGCTAATATAACAACATACCTGTATATGTCTTTTTGGTGCCCTATGTCACTTAGGTGGTCGAATCCAGCTCAAATATATGTATCAACTTATTTGTCAGAATTGTGGTATCAGCGAGGCGTTTCCGGTCGGTGCACGCAACTACAACGTAATGTAGATAACTGAGATACATTCTGAAGTCTGTGTGATATCTGTTTTAATTAAAACAACCGAGAGTATTGGCTTTATGACCAATAAGATTTATAGGTTCACATCTATAACCCCTCTGATTACTCACAGGGATGCAATGGTCTGTTTTACCGCATTAGAGCAGGTCTTCAATCACGTATACCTCGTTGCATCTGCAACAGAAGATTCTTTCTATTTTAAAGAAAGCCAAGTTTTTTTTTCAATTCCCGTGTTGGCTATAATAGTTCGAGGGCTTTCCATATAACTGCACCGTTCTTCTATCCCCCCACCCCCGCCTCCAAAAAAAATAAAAAAACGTCTACACTGACTTACCCAAATCTGATTTATCCAAACGCCGGCGGAAATGGCCTTCTGGAAGCACTGTTATTATCAGGCTGGCAATATAAATACTGTGACATTCCGGCAAACGCCCTCGAGTGTTATGGCGCCTAGCCTAAATTTCCGTAAAACGAAAGTAGGCAACCAGCCATGCAGACTAGGCCAAGCTAGATCTGCCAATCGGCTATAGTTAACGAGAAATCGGCACCTGCCTGATCTCGTTCCACCCCAGTTGCTTCTCCCGATCTCTCTAAGATTCCCCAGTGCTCCGAGATTCAACTAAAGACAAATATCAGGCGATCCTCAACCGTCTGCGCTCGTTTTCAGTGGAGCAGACTAATCCTGCTGCAACGGGTTTCACTCGTCGTGAGTTGCCGGATCGTTTGCGGCCACCAGTGAATAGCTGAGGGAAGATTATATATGAAAATTGTCATATGATAATTCTCCCTTGTCGCTTTTCTTCCGTTCCTAACAGTCAGTCTTCGCCTGTCCCGCATCTTTCCCCCTCTTTAATCTGTCAAAACCAACCGAATCGAAGAAATCTACCTGCCGCCGGTCGATTGGGACCGGTCCTGTGCATCCTCCAAATCCGAAATCGGATCGCGTTCAATCTAAAGACAGATGAGGAGCGACGGGCGCAGGCAGAAGGAGCACAAGGGTGGCTTGATGGCAGGATCCGATCAAACAACAGTCGGCTTCTTGATAGTAGCTTCAGACCGATTCGATGTCGGGCAGCACGCAATTGTGGGCCTTGGACAGCCTTTATCAAAGCACAAACTTCGACTGTACAGCGGGATAGAGAGTTTGCATCGTATGCAAGCGGTAATCCAGACAATGTTGAAGACAGTATTGCAGTGGTGCCCGGTATCTATTAGGTATTATATATTCGGCTGTGGTATTTCCGTGTAAGTGCCATCTGATGGCACTTTTGATTTGCAGCTGTTGACAACATGCGACGGTCTTAAGTATAATTATGTCAGTGGTTCAACAGATAGCCATATTCGTAATACATTGTTTAACATACATCTGCAATGTCGATATACAGAACGTTCATCTACACGTGCTATATATATAAGTGTGAAACCGCTATCCTCTATCGGGGATTCGCGCTGCGGAGAACTGAAGCGTAGATGGCTGTGCTGACTGACGACGATGTTATTGGTGGGGGGTGCTGCCATGTCGGCGTGCTCTTGAGGACGCTATGCCTGCTACTGAAGTCGGCTGTTGTTGTTTCGCAGCTGTTGTGTTCGTACCTGCCCTCCACCCCTCCATCTGCTTGGGTAGCGATTAGGGATTTGGTCTCAGCCGCAGAGAGACAGTCCTCGGCGGCGACTGTTGCCGTTGTCGTTGCTGTGAATGATGCTGGGCTGATGCGGGTCCTGCCGCCGACGACCAGGGCTCTAATAATGATAATAGTAGCCTATGACTGCGTCAAAACTCGTCCTGTTGCAGGTCTAATTCTTTACAGCTGACTGAATGACGGGTGCGTGCTATACTGCTGTTTTAGCTCCACTGCTGTGTTTGAGATTAGCCTTCTTTCAAGGATTAATCTATGATGCCTCGCTGGGTACGTATGGATGTCGGAGACCAATAGATTCTTATTCGAAGTTAGATAACAACATCGACAGCACAAGCAGAATTTGACCTGCCCTAGCTAAAGCACAACTTGTAGACAAGTGAACATCGAGTGGGCCAGATATATATGAAAACATAGGAAAATAGGGGATTTCATATCACGAAATCGCAATGGCTTACCTTCTATATTCATATGGACCTCACTTGACTTTGCTCAGGTTGACATACGTGTCTAGCATAGAACAGCCGCTTCTGCGGCAATATCAACGGTAGGACAAAAATATGTTCGGACCTTATACTAATGATTCTCGAGTTAAAGCAAAGCTTGTAATTGTTCCTAAATACAACAAGTAGTGAATATCATAGTAGTTTCTGCTTAACATATTCGAAAAGTAGAAGATAAACAAAGATTTCCAATGACTAAATCGTGGCTGATCAATTTGCAACCTCTAGTTTTGCAAAATATAGGCTTATCATAAATGTATAGTTCATTTGTACGTTTCAGACGAGATTCATTTTATAATATTATACGTAAAATAAATAGGATATCATCGCTCGCATGTTCTCCTCTATTTGTCATTCTGGGATATCCTTGTATTAATTACGAGCGCATAAAAACCCGATAAATCCATCTTTAAATAGTACTTTATCGTCGCTCTCGTTACGGATTGAAGAAAACTTATTTCCAAAAACCTTAACTTGTTTTTAATGCGTTTATCTATTTATCTATCTAAACTATCCACAAAGCAATACAAGTGTTGGGTAGCAGGTTTCCCAAACTCAAATAGATCCCCGCGCGTAGACGGATTAGACTCTTTTTTTGCGGTCGGTCTAGTTCCGGTCTGAGAAGAGCAGTGCGAACGATGGATGAGAGCCAAATGTATAACTATTTTTCTTCATATAGGCAAAGCTTTTTTTCTATAGAGCGTAATGTTAATCCACCCCAATTCCTGCGTACGGCGTCAAATCGACTGCTGCGAGGATGCTGTCAAACGTGGAAGGCTTTCAATTGAGAGCGACTTATACGGCACAGCTATACCTTTCCGCCCATGGGTAACTCCGTGGACTGTCTTAACGAACCTGTGCTCCATCTAAAATTATGCTGGGCGACCAATTGTTCTCAATGTATACTACAGACCAAGCTATTAGGCGTACCGTTGAGCAACGTAGAAGCCTCACTATTTTCTATTTCCACTAAGAACGATTGTATAATATCTTTGCTCGTGGTTCCGAATTATATAAAGTGAGAACTGGCTTGTGAGCACAGCTGTGCTCAATTTGTGTGACTCTAATAGATTTGTGTGACGAACTCCCGAACGCGAGACAGATATTTAGCATGCACGAAGCAGACTATGAAGCTTTCCGGCATTCTAATGCT
>NW_019215295.1:0-17430 GCF_002532875.2 Varroa jacobsoni | reverse complement strand
CGGCGGCAGCGCCAGCATAACAACAGCAGTAGTAGCACGAGATATCGCAAACAGAGCAGTCGCTACGCTGGACTGCGCTGCTGCTGCTGCTAGTACCAGGGTAGTGAGAGCAGTAATAGCCGAAATGGTCAAATAGGTGAAAAACTCGTTCTATTCTAGTAGAAGGACGTGAGTAATCCCATTTTCCGATTGTACTAACAATATATTATTGGCAAGTATTAGTCGCCTTTTTAATTATTACGGTACTAGTAGTACTTTTGATGATGATGGCGATTGTTATTGTTGTTGTTGTCGTTATAGCCGCGGGCGCCGCCAACGACAATGGGTAACGACGTCAGTGGAGGAAGCAAGAATCGTCGCTGCAACGTTTAGCCGCCGCAGCCGCAGCAGAAGCAGTGCTTTCTAGTCCTTAATGAAATGTACGATGGGTCATCGCTTCTTCCAGCCTACAAATGTCGTCACAGTTACTAACGGCAGAGACCGTCGTGGTCATTAAATGACTGCGACTGCAGCGCACGAACAGTGCAGCCGTTATCAGCAGCCGCTTCGATGTCAACAACAACAAAGGCGATAGCAGGAATCGTCCGTAATGGCAGCCGTACCAGCAGCAGGTAGGAAACCGACCGACCGCTCGCCCGTGGTCCGAAAGAGCGGCACAGTCGTGCAGAACACCCCAGGGTCGGCGGCTGAGCTAAACAATCTCCAAACAAACGAACAGCAGCCGCTGGTCGACCTCCTCTTTCCCACTCTCGGTATAAATCGACGACTGGATAGCAGCCATTCAAATTCAAATTTATCCCGCGCATGGACGCAACTCAACACTATCCTCCGCAAAAAAAAGGACTGAATGGAAGATCAAAGACCGTTTGTAATAAAGGGGAGAATAAACGAAACTATCAACGACGTCCGACTGACTGCTACTACAGCGAATCGCACCAAGACACGTCTTTACCGCTGGAACGGTGTTCTATGCTGAAGGAGAGTCGCAGCTGAGAATTACATGTATAATATGTAAATAAGGAAGCTGGTAAATAGACACCCGACAACGGACAGACAGAAAGTAGCCCCTGCTGCGTTTAAAGGTAGCAGCGATGATTCCAATATCACCATTAGCACCACTAACTCACCACTGTCACTCAGCCGCTGCCGATGATGATCAGCCATCAGCTGACTCAAACAGCACCCGCTCTCAATAAGTAGGATCATCAGCACGAACTTCACCAAAAATAACCATCTAATGTGTACCGGGCGTAGCAGTCAGTTTTTTCCTCCCCTCCCCGACGAAACAAGCAAAACAATGATAACACGAGGTACCAAAACGCGTGAGCAGCATGCAGACGACACTTCGTTAAAAAACAAACTGAACACGGACAAAATAGCGCGAAACACAATGTAGGCATCTAAATTGCGCTCCTTCTGTCTACTCTGTGCGCCATGGAACCCGCCATTACCCTCACCTATCGCACTTATTACAGCGGCTACCGGCTTCTATACTCTGCTTATAGTCTATGGCCGTGACAGGGTGTGTGAAGCAAACCTAAACAACTCTTCCTGTAGCTGACTCTCAGCTGCCGTTTCGACTATAGGTCTGGATACGGTTTCAAGAACTTCTTAGTTTAGGGAGCTCAATGCAGTCAATTTAAGGGAATTGAGCCCGAGAAAGGATTAGTTTGATATTTCCAGCGCCTGTCTTATTGTTCGACCTTTTGACTTAAACCAAAGTGTGGCATTGACGATAGACCTAGAGCGATCGAAACTTACATTACTAGTACGCTCATCTAGATAGTTTGATGTATTTGTTAACGGGCTAACAGCGCATCACTCCCGTTCCCTCTACCGCTTACCTCATAAAGTCTTCCTCAATGCAGACTCACAAATCGGTTGGTGACAAGGGAACAGCCAGCTTGTTGATAGGAGCAGTTGTGCAATCAGTCGCGTTAACCGCACGGGAAATATTGAAAAGGAAACAGAGCAAAGGCTGAGCGATCCTGGTAGAGTTGTCATGGGGAAAGGTAGCAAGGAAAACAGGACAAAAAGAAGTTGTAACGTTAGCAATTTCCGACAACCTACTATATGTTTCCGCCGAGTAGGTCGGTGGAAAGTAAGGCTCACTTTTGAGGCCGAGGGTGAACATGGGGGGGCGGAGAGACAAAATGACGAAATGGATAACGGAACGACGAAAGTTCAAAATAATAAAAAACTGTTAGGGTGACCACAGTGATAAAGATAATAATATTTATTCGAATAGCGATATAACCCACTACGTACGTATGGAAGAACAACGTGAGCATGTATTAGTTATTCTATACCCCGTTTCGGCTAACCAATCGGGAATCCTTAAAAAAGCGATTCAGAGCTGTGCGGATTTGGCTTAGATGAAATAAGTACAATGGGTGGAAAAACTGAGCGTTGGTGTGATGAGGTCACGTTAAAGAGCTAACAACTAGCTTACTCGTCCGAAGCGAATCAACGTAGTATATACATATAGTATATTAAGCTTATACAAACAAGCTATATTTTTACAATTAAAGTCAAAAACGTGGTGACCAAAAAACAAGATAAATGGTTACAGTTATGATGTCGTGAAGTAGACCCCTAAAGCATTAGTACCATGTGTTTATCGCTATGCCTCTAATTTATGCCTCTAATTAGGTTACGTTTAAAAAACTTCAGTATTTATCAGCCATCAAATGCATCTCCTTTTCTTTTTTGAAATTTTTGATCGCCTTTGAATTAGCTCTGCAAACTTATATAAACAGCTATCTTTTCCGATCTATACAATAGTTGCATTTGTTTTTAATCTTTGCGTCGATTCGTTGGTAAGTCTGAGAAGAGCCGCTATAATATGATATCTGTATATTCATATACTTACAATAGCAGGAACACTAAAACCTACTAGAGTCAAACCCTCCTAAATTTGGGTTTCTATAATAAAAGAGTGAACTGAGGATGCATTAAGTTAAATTTAGTTTGTTGCGCAAAGGCCATTTACTAATATAGTGGGTAGGGTTTTGGCAAGCATAATGGTCGACATTTTACTTGTACAAATCAATAGGTAATTACGGCCTTAGAAGAAGGAACGAATTGTTTTAATGCCGTATGAGAGACGACTGCTATGAGTCTATATCATATCTATGAAATCAGGTGCGCTGCCCGCAGTTCCGTTTCGGTAACTCCTCGCTTCGCGAAGACATGGTTTCATCTCCGAGATTCTTGGCTATGGCCTCGGTCTTGAAGGATATAATTTTTGTAGCATCTATAAGTACCTAATTTTTATGTGAACAAGCGTATTCTGCACATAAATATGCTAAAAGTAGATGTGGCTGCAAAGAAAAAATACAAAATTGAAAATTGGTTCATCAGTAATTGAATAATGTGCAAGCGGCGCAGACTGTATGGATGATGGAGGAAATGAAACATGGCTTTGGGGAGTGAGCTTTGGGTCATGATGGAGTGAAAAGATGATCAAAATGGAAAAACGAAGAGAAACAGAACAAAAAAAGTGATGGGAAAAAAAGGATAGAAAGCCGTCTGGGTACGAAGCCAAAGTAAGCATGAAACACATTGGAAATGGGAGGTGAGCCGAGAGATAACGGTAGCATATAATGATTGAGTACGTTCGAAACTCTTTAGTGACTATCGATTCTCTTCTCGACTTTTCGATAGTCGAAACTAGGACATAGACACTAAGAAAAGATTGGGAAATGGAGCCCTAATTTTGATATTGGCCTGTGTATAATGGCTTATGTAATATCGACCGCGTCAGACATCCATATATTGGTTGGTCGTCCCTTATCACTAAATTAGCCCGGCATGACCAAACGCAAAAGACCTATGACTTGCGCCGGATAAGTTGAGCCTTTCATCGATTGTCCAGGACGTGAAGCTGTTAATGCAAGGCCTAATCAACGGTACCAGAAGCGTGGAACAGCGATGCGTGTTTCTAAAGGCATCCCGAGAATTTTGCGAAACAGCACAGTGGCACACGCCTTCCTAAAGCCTAAAAAGGCGCGTCGCGGTTGCCCTAGTGAGTCGGTGAAGTGACTCAGGAAAAAGACATCCTGCCCGATAAGCACTCGGCATTGCCCATTTATAATGATCAAAAGTTCGTACTGGTAAGTACTTGATAACAAGCATAATTTTGTGCCGCGACATCGAAAAACGCAGCATAGGAGACATCTAACAACAACAGTCGATACTCTTTTAGAGCCATAAGATATATCGAACAGTTCGACTAAATAAATTATATATATATATATATATATATATATATATATATATATACAAGCATTTTATAATTTTTATATAGGAAGAAACATTCAGTAGTCTGAAGAAGGATCTAAAAATTATTTACCTTGTTTTAAGTTGTTACTCTTAGTACGTCGGTGATTGTACTGAATAGGCAATGACTCGCTATAGAAAGGTTGAAATGAAAAAACACCAGTTAAGCTTGATGATGAGGCATATGGTGTTGTCGTCGGTGGTAGGTCGATGATTGATGTAAAGGGTGACTGGCTTAATGTGACACGAAGTTCGTTGCTCATCAGCGATCTCTCGGATCGAACTAGTGCAAGACCGTCGCTAACTCTTGGTCGATGACTTATGCGAATGTATGGGACACATTAACAGTCTCAAGGTTAAGCAGAACGTGGGCAGGCAAGAATCTATTGCAGCTCAGGGATGTGGATGCAACCATTTGCCGGTAGCTGTCCTTATCGTCGAATAGAGAATCGAAAAACTAGGGGAGTTGATATGGCTGGTAGATGTCTGGTGTTAGAATGGCGAATGTTCTGTTGGATTCATGATACCGGCAAAATAATTCAAGAAGGTACAACAAGTAGGGGCGGGGTGACCCCTGCGGCGTTTCATACGCTGCCTAGTGTATGAATCTATATATGCGTATCTGCCGAGAAAAATACAACGTATTGATAAAAAAACTGTGAGCTTAGAGAGTTTATAGGTAGCACATAGGACAACTCGAATTTATTGCATCAATCAATGGCGATCATAATATCGCAATAAAACGCTACAACGAATCAGCCATATGAAACATCCTGTTATCTAAGGCGTCCACCATTGTGCATTGATACAGTTGTTTTTATGCTAAAATAGAAACATGTAAAGTAGAAACATGCAAAATGATCAAAATTATCCAGGTTTGAATAAGTTCCCGTAACCCGTCAATAAATGTTTGAGTAAAAGGAAAAGCGACGAATATAGTCTTAATCGTTTTACCTGCTCGATACTTTGAGAAGTCACATTGACTTCTCCCTTTGATTATGATGGATTTTCAAAAAAATACCATAACAACGGTACTAGGGCCTGTACAGGATGGGACAGATGAAAATTAGCGATGGAAAAATGATAAGATAAATGACTGTTAATTTATTTAGAATTTGAATCGTTTATGCAGAACCTAAATCGCTGCATCCTTGACACTGAGACGGTCATGACCGACCGGACAGCTTGCCAAGCAGGAGGTGCATATGGAATAGTAGAATCTGATGGCAGCGTCCTTAATGTGATCTTAAACTGATGACGTTAAAAAGAAGCTGATACGCTGGACAAGCGGCGAAACTCGAAACCAACACAAAAAAAACGCAAATACAGGAAAGAGACTAGTGTAAGTTTAAACGAGGACTGAAAACGAGCGCTCATGTACACTCTACCAAGAGAAAAGGAGGATTTCACATAGTAATAGGTAGTAACAAAATAATACTCAAGGAAATATATCTAGTTAAACTGTTTTTAAAAAAAAAACACTACACACACTGCGGTATAATCCTAAAGTGCTTCGAAATTACTGCATTAAAGATGACCTTTAAAGATGAAGGAACAGAAAGCAATAGCCTCGTACAGAGCATAATTCGTAAAACATATGTGTATAGATTACCAATATTATTCTTGTCATTTTTTGATCATACGATGCTCCACGCAGATGCTCAATATAGGTCAAACGTTAGCATAGGCAGATGCATATAGACAACATGGTTTTTTTTGCTGTGGCCAGGTCGGTTCAAACGAAGCCGGTTAGGGCGATTTTTTTTGCATGACACTCGATACAGCCCTGGCGTTTGAAGAGCCCGTTAATTACGTGCTTAGGAATATGAACAGAAGGATTTCCTATGGCTATAGTTTGTCAAAACAGAATTTACACTTGGCGTAATCTTGTTCTCTTGCCTGAGTTAATATGAAATAGTACAATTTCTTGAGGCAATGTGGTACCACCATGTGGGGGTATGCCATAGAAGCGACACCTGAGAGTTTCAACTAAGGGAGAAGTTTGGACACCCGTAATACAAGGTTTTTCATTTTTCCCTACAATCTTGCAGAGGTTAGAAAAATTCTTATAGGCGGTTCTCCAACTCAAATGAGGTTAACTGCTTCCCGTTGGAAGTCAGGAGTAAAAATACTTATAGGAGACACAATTTTTGCTCGGATACATGAAGCAAAATTGTCACTTATTTACTGTAAAGTTCCTAATTGCGTTTATTGCCTGCCGTTGTTGGCCTGTAACAACAATACAGATAGGGAAAGTTACAGGGTACAGTTAAGTGGCGTCAGATATGAATAGTCAGCGCGAAGCATGCGTTGGAACTGGATGGGTATATTTATTATCCTAGGTGTTTTTAGATAGAACCGGGCGGATGTTGTGGATGTAAGTTTAGTCAGCAATGACAACCACTGGCTTACATGTAATAATGTTAAAACGCATTATTGCGGCTCCTAAATAAGCCGTGCTTAGTCGGATCTTGTTTTTTACCATTTAGATATACTAATTACGAAGAAGTGTCATTACCTGGACTATACGAGGTAAAGCAAAAGCTCGTTTAGCGCCTGGACAAATGACTATTGACAGGTAAAGAGCTTTTATTTCTCATTTGTTCAAATAGCAGGATGTAGGCAGACGATTGCAATGAAGGGCAGATTAAACTGTGCGACACGTTTGTAACAAGGGCATCCCAATATCATAATAATAATGCCCATAATATAATGTTTTAGTTACAATATACAGAATAAAAATTACAGTAACATATGTTGAAAGTGCTACTGCCCAGCCTTTAGCTGCCTTATCCAACTAACCGGATTTTGCTTATAATAAATCTTGAATATGTTACATATGTTTATGTACCTTTACAGCACACTACTTTCGATCCCTCCACATTCGGATAACCATAATCGTCGATTTTTTGTTCTTTTGCTCTGGACACAGCGCGTTGTTGAACATGTCACATGTAGCATATAGAACTGTGCTGGATTGAGCGATTCTGGACGAGAAACGTGAACACATGGTTTGTATTTACAAGCTGTGGGATTTATTTTAAACCTGAGAAAGTCCAGCAGCCTATTATACAACAAATGCCAAGAATCACTCTGCGATCGTCGTTTAGAGTCTAGGCCTACTATTTTTCCATTGTATCATAGTCCATATGAACAACGATAACAGACCATGTTCTTGAGATCAGATGCGGAAAAGAAGAAGTACCGAGCACCGCATATAATCGACAGGCCAGCACTTGTCGCCATCTTAGCATTTCTTTCTTAACGCTTCACGTGATGTGCCTTATCCAACACTGATTGAAGTCAGTAGTGTTATACTGTACATGGTACAACTGAGACACTTCGTGCTGGTGGTTTAATTTGACTACTGTGTGCAACCGCAGATCTTATAGAGCGACTATTTCAACACGGTGTTGATCTGTATTGGAAGATAAACAAACGCGAGGTAAATATAGATTCAAAACTCCGGAAACACGTCACGGTCGAAGTAGTCAACCTATACAGTACGCAACAAGTCATCGAATCCATTTGCGATGTCTTAACAGTACTATAGTCACAATGGCTACCCACAAAGAAAGCAATATTCTAGTGTATCAGGTTTTTATTGAAGACATCGGGCATATACACGCAGAGCTTCCTTTGTGCTAAATATTTTCTAGAAATTTTTGCGGCGTATAATGGGAACATTGGGCTTGAATATGTATCGGTCGAGATTGTTTTATGGCTTAGTAGAGGATGTTCTTGAATCGGCGATCTGATGGAATGATAAAATGCTGTAAATTGACACAATTGTGTTTCTTATGAAACAAACAGTTTTTACTTAATCTTAAAAGTGCAGCTGAATCAGCCAGGAATTAATGCTTGGGTGGCTATTTTGTATAAAGTAACGGTCTTGTTTTTTCCCCATCTTTCTTCCCACAAATCTTACGAAAGGCCTGAATTTATGTATGTCACGGGATATTGTCCTGCCACCACCTGAAAAAACTATACGGTAGTGGGCCTTCTTTTTTCGAAGAAAGAATGCTACCACAATATGCACTAATCGAATGCCAGTTCTAAATCGAAGAGTGACGAAATAGATCGATTAGTTAACGAGGTTAGTGGCCAAGATTACTGAATCTTACGCTAATGGACTTTGCTTTTGATATGTCTAAATAAAGATGAAATACTCGTGCAAAACCTATTTAGTGCAAATACAATGATTCATTACATAAAGCAAACGTGTGGCAATATTTCTAACGACGAAAACTCTGCGCAAGCTGTCGCTTAAGTGAGGGAATGTATAAATAGTGAGAGTCGTGAATTGGGCATGGCCGACATTCTTCTCTGTTGTTTTTATAATTTTATTAATCAATAACAAATTTAAGTGAGTGGTAAATGTTGCATTTTAGACATATAATTATGTTATGATATTGTCACATATTAATATAGGAATATAGAAATCGTGTGACAAATGTATTACACAGTTAAATTCGTTTTTTATTGCAATAATTTCAATAACTTCTGCCAATTTAGTTGAAGACTCTTCAATTATCAAGAGATCTTTTCTTATATTATCGAGACATTTGTTTAATCCTGTAAATTGATTTGCAGTTGTATAATTTGTATTATATTTATTATATAATTATATAATTTTTTACACATTATACTCGTTGATACAAGTTGCGGCTTCAATCGTAAGTGGCATTTCGCGGCAGTTGGATTTATTATAAAAAAAAAAAATGCGTAAGATCTAATATTAATTATTTCTTTTCTTAAAAGTTATATCTATTCTTTTGAATCTTGTAGTTTATAAATGAGCCATGTTAAACAATTAAGCAACTCCAGCTATGGTATTCCAATGTTATGTCGTATGCATTTTAACACTGAACGTAGTAAATTCTATTTAATCAAGAGCACGTATCGAAATAGATTTTAACGAAAAGCTAACGTCGTTATATTTGCAAATATGTCTCTGGATGTCGAAGTTCATCTAGGAGGATCATTGCAGGATAATAAGTAGCACCTGCAAATGTGTTCACATAAGTATATTTTACTTTCCCCACTCAACTACCCATAATCCCAAGGACATCAACAAAAACGTCTAAGACAAATGTTCAGGAAAATGCACTAGTGCATTAGTATAGTTAGGACTTGACCTAAAAACCTTATGATGTGACAAAAAAAACGTTTTCCTTTCAATAGGAATATATTCGGGTATATGCAGTGAATCAATTTAACTGAATTTTAAATTCATTCTTCCCTAGTGCAATTCACTTATTGATGGATTAATTTCGGGTTGTACACAGTGAAGCTATGCGAACGAAAATTTCGAAAGCATAACAAGATTTTCCAACAGAATCATAGGTTCACCTCCTCTACAACTGTTTGTTTTGTGTAATGCGAGTCCGTATGATAAACAAAAACGAAACCCCTACAGCTTAAATATACCATTCAAGTTAAGTCAGACATAGTTGTATATTATTTCTACTATTACTATAATCCACCAATTTTTCCGCACGTTGGGAAATCATTCTTTCATTATACTCGCATTTGAAGATTTAAAACTGAGTATGGGATTAACACCATTACGCTCTCTATACATAAGGTATATAAACATGCCAGCAAAAATCCACGGATATTAATCCTTTGGAAGGATTATCAATGCTCAAAAGTTTCCATCCGATGTAAGTGAAAAATTCGGGCAATTTATTTGGGCGCAAATTAATAATCAACACTACCATTCTGGCAATGGATCGATCCTCTACGTGGTTGATAAACCTTGTGGTCAGCCACATAGAAAGTGGCAGTTATGAACACACACCGAATCAAAGATCTGTATTCGCATCTATGCAATTTAACAAACATAGATCGACATAGTGTGTATATAAGTATCATGAGCATGTTCAGGCCACGTGGTAACGGTAACAGCAGTGCATATATTCGTGTAAATACTATTAGGGGGCCTTGGCGGGATGAGGGTCTAGCTGAATAGAGAACCAATACTAGGTAAAGTGTTCTGAGGTATATTTTCACGTAATACGAAAGACACACTGTTAAACTGAAAATCAAACATCTGAGAATGAGAGTTCTTATATACGCTGGTCTGGATAGACCTACTAGTAAAATGACTAGGTAGGTTGTCGCCTCCGACCCTTTACGTTTGCGCATCTGCTGAAATAGTTCTTCCAGATATTCGGAAAAACCCGTTCTACCCAACAGTTCGGGAACCAGAATGAATCGTCCTAATAGTGGACAAATTACTGCCCGATCGTGGTATCTAGCTAGAGAAACGTACAATTCGCACACGATCTGTTCTCTTTTTCATCAGTCGTTTACATTTCGGTATCCGCAAGGTTCTGGGAAATGCTGAACTTCGCTTACAGTCATCGATGTAATGTTCGAATCATTCTGAATGTACCGTGCGATCATGTGCAGGCGACAACCTTTAGTAAGTTACAGGATAACGCATTACATACAGATTGATCAGACTTAGATGAGCCGCAAAACTTAGTTAAACATCATAAGGATCGGGATAATTCAGGGTGATGGCCTTCCAGACGCTGGGTAGAATTAGGCCTCAACCATACAGTCTGTTACAGATGGCTTAAAGGAATATAGAAACGGTCTCAGGAAAGCCGTGTGCCAGTCAGTCACGTTTGCACTAAGCACAAGGAGAGAGTGGAGAACGGGATGCGCTTGCTTCTTACATAATCTACGTGTTTATAGGCATATTCTATGTACACGTGAATTACGTGGGAGGAAGGCGGATTTTCGTTCCTAGTCTTTTTTGCTCACTAACACAGTTGTCAAGAAGAGAGTAGAAACCGTTATTACATAATATAAAATGGAAGACCTGTTCATAGCTATACGTAGTCTGTGATTTCGCTACTTGATTTGCTTAGGGTTCCGAGACAACATTAGCTTCGTCCTAATATTTCAAGCAAAAACGTTCGGACAATTGTTGTTCGCTTCATTATTCTACGTTGGCCGAAGATATGAAAATATAGATTACTAAAACGTTACTTTTGTTTAGGAATTTGTCACAATTTGTGTTTCTAAGCTTTCGACAGCTGACAATTATTTTGACTAGACTACTAAAGAAGCTACGTACTACTACTCAAATTCTGAAGTTTGGTCATTAGAATAGGAAAATGACTAACTTTCAAAAATGAAAGATCGATCTCAAATTTAGAGAGGGTCCGGGAGCTTGGTTAACAGTTTTTTCCTTTGGCAATTAGTAAGCTAACAAGGAATCTTCCATAATGATAGCTACAAGCTGGCCAGTTCTCGTCAATTAACTGAGTGTCTAATAATAGGCGACCGCTTAGTATATTGATACGTTTAATATTTCACATTATAATTCGCTAGCGCTTTGTTTCATGTCGCAATAAAGGCTCTGCTCTTTATTGAACGGCCATACCTTTTAACGAAGAAAACTGAGCCATGTCTGTGGCACCCTGACCTCCGTAACGAGTTCAAGAAGTAGATCTGGCAGCGCTGGAGTCTCTTCAGATCCATTCTGGCAATTTTTTGAATAAAAACACAACCCCCAAAGGCTATTTATAGACCTCAGTCAATTCATACTAGCTCTAACTATTAGCTATGAGCCATATCATGATAGAGACCGCGTAGAGAGATAGGACATTAAACAGCACCAAATGGTACCCACTGTGTTGCGAACATGCAATTCTTTCAATTCATGTAGAGTTTGGGATCGTTTCTTAAGATTTAAGGCTTCCGTTATGCTGCTGTTTCTGTTACAAAGGCCAACTCTAAAAGATGTATGATGATTAATATTAGCTAGTGCGCCGGCAAACTTTAAGACGAGCGAAGTCGAAGTAATAAAGTCATGGTTACCGTTTTTTTTTAATTGCATAGCCTACCCTCTTCGTAATGAGTCAATAGAGTGCTTTCGTTGTAAACAGATACTTATCAAGAAAACAACAATATAGAAAGTGTTTGGGTGAGGCACAATCGTTGATACCTTCGTGTTCGCTTTGCAGCGATGTGACAAACTGCCTGATTCAGGTGTTCCCCATACATACGGAGACATCAAGTTTTAGTTTGACTGAACAAAAGAAGTAAATGTTTATGGTTACCAAATCAATTCAAGCAGTGCGAGACTTTTTCTTTGAACTAGCAATATACATATATCGCCGACAGCCTTTCCTTGATAAAGCTGAACGACAGTAATATGCGCTATTACGGCGTAAATATGAAATCTAATGTATGGCTTTAGTCGAAGTCGACACAGCTTTTCGCTATAAACAAGTTCAGTATTGAAACTTAGCTGTTGCTTCCAGTTAATTAATTGCGCTTCATCATTACCGCGCTAATGGTAGCTCATGACGTTTATAAGAACTTTATCAAGTAGCTTAATATATCGAATCTCAAAATGTATAAGAATATCACGATTTTATTCTGCTATAACATGATTAATATTTTTTTCTCCATTCTATATATTTTTATAATATATAGGTATTCTTTCTTTTGAGGCACCTTTAGTAGCTTCTGTATGCGGTGCTTTTGCCTGTATAGGTTGACATAAAAAATAACCTTTTCTTCAGCAGGTTTAATCATGGTGAGGCTATGTGCAGACTACGTGTACAGCTCAAAGAGTAACGCAACAGTAGAACACGCGGTTCGATAGCTAAACCGGGAACTGAAAACACCTATTTGTACAAATCTGAGAACTACTAGGTTTTCACAATTAAGGGCTTTCATGAGCTCAGGAGACGCAGCGCCTACATGGCTCCGACAAGTACTTTCACGTAGAAAAAAGCAAAGGCTAAACTAAAGAAGACAGGCGAAAAAAAATATTTACAACCAGCAACAAACTCAATTGAGCGTTGGACTAACAATCAGCGAAATTAATGAGTTGACCTCAAAACGTTGACGGGTATGAAGCCCTTTCTGTGCTCTGATCTGTAGCTGTTAATGCAAACAAGGTGGCTTCCATTAGTATAGTGTGATCAGCGTCCCATAGAGGAGTATTAAAAAATCTTTTAAATTAATTAAGTTATTAATAGGTGAAGCGATGCTATTTATTGCTGTCTCCTAGCGTACAATGGGCAAAATGAAAAATAATCTGATACACTTCGAGGTTCACATTCAGATATCAAGTACTGAAACGGTCTGACAACTTGTTGGAGACCGTCTATTGGTTCAGCTTTTTGATATTATTGGATCACTAACTGCTATGTATAAGGAACAACTTTAGTTCTTTTAATAATGTCATTTCCTATTTTACAAGGACAAAGTGCACCTTTCATATGTGACTATACTCGATTTGCTTCAAGTGAGCTCTCCACGAAAAACCTTTATTTCCTCCATGATATCACAGATTTGAATGCTGTCCAGTCGTATTGTACAGGGGACTTTATTACTTTTCTTGATTTTATTTTAGTAATTTAGAAGTATTTTAATTTATATTATCTGTTGCATAACGTGGCATCCATGTTGGGTAGACCGTCGGATATACAATAACACGGTTCCCTTTGGTCTTTGATTAAAACTGACTGACTATTTACGTTAAGTACTTATAAATTAAATAATCATGTCAGCACACTGGGTAGCTTGCGTAACTAGCGTGAATGCTACTACATTTCTCATGCGCAATATCTGTGTTCGAAACGGTCCTGATCAAGCTGTGGACTCTAGACTCTTTTAACGGTAGCGGGACGTTGAAAAACTTCTACAGAGGGTAAAAAATGTAATTGTTCCTTTCCTTACTGTAGCAAAACTGAGAAATGCCCTTTAAACTTTTTACTTTCACACGAAGTTTCTGAAGGAAAAGTATCGCACTAATAAGTTTAGAAAACGTCTAATATATATTTATAAAATGTGGCATTAATTACATTCTCTGAAAAATGGTGCATGGTTTCGTTTCTTGCTTCAAAAAATTCGACGGTTTTGTAGCAAAAAATGTTCAAATCAATAAATGAAGAGTGGTCTTCGTCTATTTCTTGAACGTGTTGAACCTTAAACATTTATCCTGTTTGACGTAATATTTAAATCTACAAAAATTCTATACCAGTTAACGACGAATGGGGACAAAGGCTTCTTACAGTGAGAACTAAAAAAAGGCTCAAAGAACACTCTAATAACCCGCTATCCAAGGCACTGACAAACCTCAAATTCAAAGAAGTTAAAATTAAGGCCTGCTAGACTAAAATCAAACATGCAGTAGTCGTTGGAATTATAGCCCTTGTACCGTTGTGTACACATGTAGGTTCATTTTGAAACAGGTATTTGCCGTTTGAACACGTCGTGGTCCACAGGACCTGCTAATGTGTTTACTTAACGTCAAAATCACGCCATCACGTGGCTACTATTTTAAACTAAGGCTACTTCAAATGACCCCCGCATTTAGCCAACAGTTTCCTGGAATGGCAACGACTAGGTACAACGGCTTGCCTTCGAAAATTTCCAAATATTTTGTACCTGAAAATTTTCACAAAAAAACGTAGTTATAATGGGCACTTGCAATCATATCCGCAGTTTTATAAATAACTTTAAATAAAGCGTAGCATAGCATAGTAGTGTACGGCTAGATATAAACGTGAAGCACAAGACAACTGATGGACAGAATCGTCGCGCTGAACGGCAATCTATTATTTTTTATCCGCCTATTATTGCCAGTCTTCGGCTGCTATGGGATGGAACGATGCAAATGACGGCATCGTTAACCCTTTTGCTGGCTCAACCCTATGAGCAATGGTAATCGCAAGATGGCAAAAACTCCCTGTCTGATATCTAATGCGACAACTGTTGCAGCCGATATAGTCCGCAAAATAGTTCTAAAATAAATGTTTAATGAAAACCTATATGCGAATTTTTCGAGGAGAGCAAGTCGACGACTCTCACGATGTACATGGCAAATATGGTGTGTGTTGAATATCTTGTAAACATACTGTGGGTTGCCACTCGTATCGAGTATTATAGTATATTCTAACAGCCAGTCGCCCTGCCTTCAGTGCATGGGCTGTTTTTATGCATGCTCTAATTCAGCAGCAGCCACAAACACGAAGACTGATACGAGGTGTTTTTATCCAGTACTGCCAGCGCACCCCCAACGCCATCTGGATTTAGAGGGAGATCTGTGAGCTGTGACGTAACGGTCCGCAGAACCTCTTGTACTCCGGTGTTTTTGAGGTAGGAACATCGATTGTTTGTAACTGTAAAATAAGCCAGTTTTAGAATTTACAATGTTAATCTCATTATCCTTTCAGAAGTAAAACACATTTTTATCAGACTTGTGATGACATTTCAATCATACTATTAGGAATTATATTCCCGAAGTTAATCTTGGTTGCCGTTTTGTCAAGAATAAACAAACCTCTACCACATTTGCCGATGACTACTGTGGGGTGTCTGGCTAAAAGATTTTACCTCTTTTCAGCTTTAGCCAATAGCGTTAACGTAGTTATCCGGTCACTCGCAAAACGTGCAACCAGGGGACATCAAACTTGATCACATAGGTAACACGCAAGGGCGATTTAATTAATTATTTAATCGAAGGATTTAACGGGACTTATGTAATAGAAGTTAAATTGTGGTAACATAGATAAGGATATCGATATGGCAAAAAGGTAAATAGACAGGGCTCGTCCCTGAAGATAATAGTCATGTTAATTAAGACGAAAACAACAATCCTTTATAGTTTCATTGGATTCGTGTCTTTATCGTACTTGCGACATCGTCTTAAGCTACTAGTCGTCGTATTATAATCCTGTTGATTTTGCAGCAGTGATTTAAGGTTATGAAGGTCTCGAGTTCATAAGTGAACGTTTAAGCAGCGGTCGTATTAAGGTTAAAGACGGTCCCTACAGGCATTATCATCATTATGGAAACTTTTGAGTCACCAAATTATTGTGATTTTTATAAATTCTATTCTACATTTATTCACCTTATACTTTGAACATATGTACAAAAACGGTATAAAAATTCTGCTAGAATAGAATAACTTAAATCAGACCGTTTTTATGCTAGACACGTTTAGGCCACTGCTAAAAATTAACTATTATTTTTACCTGTTGTGTATAATAATTCGTTGCCCTACAGAACCATATCTTCAGGATACAAATCAAGTTGAACTAATTCAAAGGGTTTAAACGAATTTTAAAAGACATCTGGAAAAATACTGCTTCAAGTGGGTCTTTGCACGTCGGAAACATTAACAAAAAGCTGTTCCGAGAATACTGATTACGTTTGAAGTACAATATTTCGCATTAAACCACAAAACGTGACCTGTTTTCGTCGATGGTAACTTTATTTAACACATTTTAATAGTCTCACTTCCATGCTGTAACTCTAATCATGACGCTTTCTTTCATAATTGATTCTCGACTGCCCATACTAAGAAAGATCCTGATACCAGCGCTGTTTTAGTATACCTTCAAGAACTGCACTTTATACATCACCCTCCTTATAATGCGCTGTGTTTATCGGAATATCTCATTCTTTAGTTTTTACAACACCCTTTTAAATTTATTAGGGTTCTGATCTTAAGTATCGGCTGCCCAAATTTAGAGCAACCTTGTGCATGCGCTTGAAGCATTAACGAGAGAAAATTTACCTGGTGTTGTCATCGTTAAAAAACGCCTTAATGTTCTAAGATATTGCTTCATTTTTCTTATTCTTTGCAACGTTTTTTAGGAGTACGTCACTGAGCAACCTATTGTTCTGGCCCTTCAGGAATGCAGACATAAGTGAGTTGTAACAGATCAAAGATCGGTCATAACGGCCAACATGGTAAATCGATTGGTGGCCGATGGGCAAACTTTTTTTGAACTTCTAAGTTTTTGCATAGATTAAAAAAGAGAGGAAAATGCCATAGGTAGGATGAAATAATAGATACATTTTGTCGGCGATCTGCTACAGTTTGTGGTTTTGAGAGATCATATCGGATATAAACAAGCTTACTTGTCAAATTTCCAAGAGTAATTAGAGTTGTACTTTATCGTACACATCAGGAAGACTGTCTCTGAATTGTCGAAAGGACTTCTGCGCATGGAACATATTGAGATAAGATATTGAAAAAGCTAAAGAGCCCTTTGCACGTCATAATATAATAAAACAGACGAATAAGAAAAAGATATATTTTAGGTTCTGCTTGAAAATTCAACGGTTTCGCAACGTTTTAACACAACACGTGTGTGTGTGTGT
>NW_019215294.1:0-17482 GCF_002532875.2 Varroa jacobsoni | reverse complement strand
GCCAGACTTCCCTCTGCAGAGTCATTGTAAATGACCGTCTATGATCTCGATGTGCAAGCTATTTACCCGTTCATGTTGTTCACACAGGTTCATCCACAATAAGCATAAGGATTAGGCTCGATATTGAAAAGGTACAGCAGTGCCTTACAACAAGCCTACGTATATGTTGCAAAGATGTATGATAGGTATACTTATACATGGCGTATTTATAAGCATGAAATTGTCGATAGAGGTGCTCACCATTGCTCGACGCCATTGTATACCGGAAAATATGGATGATCAACACCAAATTTTGATCGCATCTCCACGTTCGGAATTCAACACCACCATATCATTACATTTCCTATTAAGCAGATCTAAAATTTATACAACAAATATAAGTCGGTGCTATCTCGATAAATCTACTAGTTTTTTTACCCGGTACATTTACTGGTTACTTCAGAAGACAGATTAGGTCACCTCATGATTCTATCTAGTTCACACATCAACAATCTCGCTTCAACTACGCTTCCGTGCAAGTGAATATCGAAGGAACATAATGAGCGTATCGTATTTGTTGGCTTAAATGCTCACCTCTATTCTATCAATCTATCCAAGTTCTATTGATATTGGCATCAAGTGAAGTGACACTGGTCATCAACCGTTCAGCGTATGATCCGCGCGAGCCTACAAATGAACTAAGCAGGTTTGATTTTAAAGGTTAACCAACAATTTAGGCAAAGCAAAGGAAACGTTGCATTGCCATTTTTGTTTTACAAACAAGCTTCGTCTAACCCAGCTCAATTCAATGTATTCGTTGAATGTTCGGTGCATCTGATTCTACTTCGTTTGCCGCTGGGTAAATCGATGCACGTGAAATTGTAACTAAGAGGCTAACGTGTCCCGTATGAATCATGCCATCCATACTTGAATACATGAGAGGTCCTTGAGGACCTTATGAGATCAGTCAATCATCCTCTTGGTACTCTTGTTTAAAGAGGTAGACCGCGCAGAACTGTCAACCGATGAAGCCGTAAAAGCTTCATACGCCTAAAGCCAGTAGACTCCCGTCTCTGTGAGCAACCAAATACGGTCGATTCTCTTGAGATCTAAAGTTGAACATTTTCACGTATAACCAAGAACGCATCGTTGAAATTATCAATCTGTGCGACACCACCGGCGAAGTTAAACATCTGCTAAAAAAGGGACTCAAGACCTTTTGTTAAGACCGATTTTCACTAACGAGGTAGGTAGGTAGGTAGGTCAACGAGTCTACGAAAGCTGCCAGTATACGAAATACGTTTCCCTCTTATTACTGCTGCATTACTTAGGCTATAGTATTTATGAAGATACACTGTTATATTTTCGGTCACTAGAGCGCACAAAATCGAAATTACGATGAAATCCAAAGCAATTCGGCGCTTTAATTTTGTGATTAAACAGTCTAAAAATATTCCTCATTCTCTAAAATCACTCCTCGATAGAAGAATTTGAAAAGTGGCCTCCAGCAAATACATACGCCCTTCTACATAATCAGCCTTATATCGGCTACACCCTTTAAGCTGCCCAAATATCTTTGCTGCTGATTCCTAACCTAATGAAATTTTGCCCCATTTACAGCTGTTGTCAATGTAATATCTAAACGCACCGCTTAACATCAATAAATTTCATTTTTTGGCATTATTCAAGTCAGATCTTTATTACATATGGATTCACCTGCCTTTTAAATCCTGCTTTTCGCTACATTCTTAGTCTTGGACTGAACGTTACTGTGATGTCCAGCTGTCGCTTACTCAGTTCCTGCATTCGTTGCTATCTCAATGGACCTGTTCTCTCTGCACTGACGTCTATTATAATAACAACAACAACAACAACTATTTTGCCATGTGGGCATCGTACTGCTGCACCTTTACACTGCTTTATGTAACAAGGCGACGCCCGTTCGTCGAACATTTCGCTCCTGTCGTCGTAGAATTTCGTACCGCGCCCCTCCAGTATTAACGGTGGCGAAAAATCGCTAGCTACTCCCCACCCCCAGTCTCCAAGGGCCGGCATCGACAACGGGTATAGCATTTAGGGTAGCTATCCGTATTTCCTACTGCCGTTGCTGCACCTTTGCTTGCTCATTACACGAGGCATTGTTGCCTATAGGCTCTGGACAACTGGCAGTTGCCCCGTAATGTAATTGGAGCTGTCTTCGAGTCTTAGCCATATGTAATGGCAACAATACCGTTGCCAGACACAGCGACGACTGCCTGCATGCCGGCAGCACTGGCGACTATTACAACTTGAAAAGAACTACAGTGCCCTGTCGACGGAAGAAACTTGCGAAGCTGTCATTTGTCACAAAAGTGCAGGTCTCAAAGGACAAGTCTAACGCAAGGCAAGGGCAGAAAGGGAGAAAGAGAGAAGAAGCTTGAAAGAATCTGTGTGAACGCCGTCCAACGCTGGTCGGATAGGCCTATTTCATGCACTTCAAGGTAAAAGAAAAATTCGACGCACCATGAACTTTGTCCATTGGCCTGCTATTGGTCAAATACTATCGAGACGGCGGCGGTAATTATTGAAGTAGTGCCCTTTCGACAAGATATTAGACGGACCCTGATATCGTCTCTACTGTCATTCTAATGTATATTACTCGCGGGTGTTATCATCATCTGCTTCAACTGTCGTTAGATAACACACTAGACTTGCGTATGGGCATGGAAGCTACGAGCAAAAAACAGAGAGGAGGATAAGCATTTTTGCTAGTTTTAAGATATTAGATAGAAAGGATGCTGTGTCATTCTCCTTAAAAGTTAGGTGTAAAGCATGAAACATAGATCCAACTCTAAACAAAGTATTTGGAGAGCCCTTAAGAAATATCAAGCACTATTAAATGAATTATTCTCAAATATATATTTTATTACGATAATCAATTGAGACCAATGGTATCGTACGCGTAGATGTCAGATATTTTTAGAATCCGCGAAAATACGGCATTGTCGAAAGTATTATGCATCTGCAAAAACAGATTAAGCAAACATTTCTGTTATACTTAACCAATATTGTGATCAACTAACGGTATTAGGTAAAACGAGGCGGTAATTGCCGTGGCATGGCAGCGGTAGTGGAGTTTCCACTTTGGTCTAACCTAAACGGAGCTCCCGCCTATTAACTCAGCTTCCAGGCTGATATAGAAGCCTTTTTTGACAATTGTTGGCATTCTATTTCTTATATCGGCATTGGTCGAACTTTTTTTCGCCGAGTTCGATTCGCCTTCTCTCACCCCTAACCCTGCGCCTCCAGCTCCATTCCGCTTTTTCTCCTCTCGCTGGCACACTCCTGTGCTGCCAACTTCTGTGGCTCCTGCAACCTCCCGTCGCTCGCCGTCTGAGATGAGCACACCAGGGTACAGCATCGACCGCTAGGGAACCACCACGGGCAGATGAACCGCGTTAGTGGCAGTGGCAGCGGCCGAAGACGGAGCAGTCCACGGATGGATCGGTTAGTTGGCTTCTTTCGCAAAGCTTTCCCAATCCTGAACGGCTCTCATCCATCCCCGTCTTTCATCTACCCAGCTGATAATGGCTAGCTCCATAAAGATCACTGCTTCCTTTTATCCGATGGGCGCCATTATCCTTCTGTTTGATGCCACAAAAAAAGCCCATTCCCCCCCCCTGTCGCTGGCCAGCGGCGTCAGACCACGCTCGAATCTTTTCTAGAGCCGCGTCACTCTTTCTGCAGTCTCTCCAAGTCGTTTGGTCTAAAGTCGACGAGACGAACGACTTCGGCAATTGCGATTTTCAAGATCAATTCTAAAATCGATACGCCGCTGGGGAGCCTGCAGTGTGGCCAAATATCGGTGGACTTGGATAGGCGAAATCGAAAGAGGCCCGATCATAGTGAACCAAAGAGGGCTAGCTGGAAGCCTCAAAAACTGCAAGTCATAAGGTAGTGAGTCCTCGCCATTGCCGTCGTCATCGTCGCCGTCGTCTGAGGCGGCAGCCCTTGGCCAGTTAGCTAGCCAATACGGTCGCGTGACTACCCCTCGTACAGTATCTATGTGGGGCACCGACACGGAGTATCACACTAGATGTTGGCAGGACCTGGCGCTAGACGAATGCGAGGTAGGGAATGGGACTCGAGCGAAGAAAGCCCAGTCTATGGTCGAGCTGTTACGAGTCACCAGACACAGGAACCTTCATTCTGATCGTCTGTACGAGACCAGTTGGTTGGTTGGTTGATCGGTTAAACCTTACGATAGACTCGCTGCCGTCGAGGGGGGTGAGTATGTGAGAACTGGAGTGAACTAGAACAAAAGGAGTGGAGAACCAGTCGTCGACGAACGAATGGAGAAATTGACAGCGTCACCGCCATTCCAACTGCCAGCGTTACGACGGGTTCCGTCTTCGTTTTTTACGGTCATTCCACCCCTGCTTGCCCCACGACCTCTATTGCAATAGCCGGTCGCATATGAAGGAATGAATCGGATCAATTACTTCTTATAGAATTGTGTTCATGGCCATCACGTGCTAGATTACATTGAATAACGGTATGGGCAAAATAGTTCTTATGATGGTGGTTTGTGGTATGACATGCCATCCGTAAAAGTAACCCCTGAAATGTATCACCACAGGAAAAATTTCTATCGCTAATTTATTCCCCTATCCTACGCGCGAAAAAAACAGATCATTCGCGACCAACAGGAACCAACAGCGTGACTTCAAAAAATCGACACTCTCCACGTTTCCTGACAACACATGTCAATGAAGAGAAATTCAGCAATGTTTCAAATCTGCAATAAAAACGACAGCTTTTATCCTTCTCATGTCCTTATACTACCATCAGTACAGCACCTTTGCAAAAGATATTAACGAAGTTAGTACATCCAGCCAACGTCTTTACTGCCTTTTACGCTTTAAAAGGGAGCATATTTCGAACATTCGACTGTATCTCAGTACACCAATCGCAGACTTTGCTGGTTTCTTAGGCAATACCTCAAAATAAGGCGAAGCGGTTTACGACACGGTTTGTCTCCCACTGTCTTAGTTCATTCTAGTCATCCTGTCCTTTTCCCTTTCTCCATTCCTAAAATGTGTCTCAATTGCACTGTGGAATAAATAGAAAACCGCTGTCACCGTCATGCAGTACCATCGCAAACTATACTTGCACCCTCCGGCACCTTACCATCGGCTCGTCGTAACCACCAACAACCCACGTCGTTTACCCACTGTTACGAAACCTCGTCACAGTCTTCATCGAGAAGGAACAGATCTGTTTAGCCCCGGCCGACGGTTTCCCCGGCAGAAAACAGGCCAGACTCTAAACGGGCCAGCCTCATTCTGCTTTTCGACGTCCTGCATGAACCTATAGAGTGCGGTGTTGATGTCAATGAGGGTTGAGATCGAGAAAAGAAGACTTGGACACGTTGCGTTATTTGCCACTCGTTTTTGAACTGAAGAGGCACAGAACGACCCAAAATGTCCCCTTACTACCCTCAAAAGCTGCCACACCCTTCCTGCCACTGCTATGCAACTTCCCGTCAATCATACTGCTTGTGTTGGTTTACTCCGAGCTATCTAGGGTCCCTCCTCTGCGCGGCCAATTGTGGCATTCAGCCTTTCTGGACGTTGATACCGGTGGCAAAAAAACGCGCCACGTTGGTACTAGTAATTCGTTCATTGCAAAGAAGGACGAAGCTTTTTAGAAGCAATTGAAGTAAGAAAGAAAAAGGGAACGTCAACGAACTGAAGTAGGAGTCCCACAGTTTTCTTTCCTTTTCAGCTTCCTTCCCGTTTCTAGATATGGAAAGCTGGCGGTAAATGGGGCAAGAAGCTGGGCATAGAAAATGTTGGAGCGATACTCTAACAACCGACACGAAGCAGAGAAATCGATGGAATAAAAGAGGGAAATAAGACAGCGAAAAGAGGAAGGCACGATATGGATATCTATCACGGTTAGGTGGACCCCCAGTTGACCCAAACCAAAGTAAGGCCGCCTTCTGTAGTAGCACAACGGCGACACAAACATGGCAGTGTCTGCGACTCAGAGCGTATTCACTCGCACCTCGCATGCTGCTATCCACTTGGACAACAATATTAACACGAAAACAGTACACTGCAGCGGCTTACCTACTGCATCGTATTCTTACGCTGCGCATGGATGTGACTATGGTCTATAAGTACCGTTCGACTACTCGCCGACGTACTTCTTTCCTTTGTTTTTCTGGAAGGACAGAGTGAATCGGCATGTTTATCAGGGCCAGTTACCTACCAATAACAAAGGTTTGCCCTAAGAGCAAATTTGAGTAGGTCGAATAATATTGTAAGCACAAGAAAACTCAATAATAAAAATAGTAGTGCCTAGGTTATCGACAGGTGTACATCTTTAATTCGGAGATAGATAAGAAAGTAGAAGTTTATAAGAAAGAAAAGTAGAAGTTTATAAGAAAGAAAAGTAGAAGTTGTATGTTTATAGAGATTTAGTGATTAAGAATGTTGTTGTGTTTGATAGGGGTAGGGACGATGTTGGTATCGCGCGCCTAAATTGGACCAAAGCAAAAAATGTCATTGAAACATTAAGCCTTAATTAATTTAATGCTATAGATAAGCATGCATATACTTCAAGCGCTTTTATGCACGCTTTAATAATAAAAACGCTTTTCTCAGGCTATACCGCTACGTATCGACTGAGAACAGGACTTGGTATAATGCTTATATTGACATCGTCTTTCTAGACAAGATTTGAAACTTTTGAAGATTTGAATACTGTCCAGCGTTTGCGACAAACTACGGGGCAATGTAATGATCCCATAATGGCATCCGGAATTTGGCCAGCAATCTAGGCCATGTATTTATATTAAAGGTTGGATCAGACCATTTCTCTCCATTATTTCTCGTCGAATAAACAAAAGAAATCGTACCGACCCCTCCGCTGTATGCTATTTGTTCTTATTGCTACTTTATTGTAGTATCATGGCTGAAATCGATAACACCTGCTACCATTGAATTCCCTGTGTGGGTATTTTAGGCCGTTTATTGACGCACAGTCACACAGTAAGCTAACAACAATGGCAATGGGATGAGGAAATATCTTTAGGCTTTTATTTCGGCAGGTATAAGTAGTACCCAGGATAGTGAGCCAGTGTCCAGCAGCAACATTACCAGGCTAGACCTTCTAGGGATACACAATCACCATTGCCACCCAAAGGGTACGAAGGGCTTATTGTTGCTACTCTGCCTTACCGAGTCCTGCACGCCGTTATTCCATTCATCGATGTGCACCGTGCCGTACGTTGTCGAGCGAAGCAGGCTGATCACTTTTTCTTAGATAGTTGTTTCGTATCCGACCTCCGAGACGAAGAATGGCGTGGTGGTTGCCCACGAAACAGTCCTTGAAAGGAGGGCAAACGCAAAAAGCCGAAGACGAGGAAGACGACGACGACGACGAAGAAGAAAAGCAAGCAAGGAAAGAGAGAGAGAAGAAACAGGCAACGTTTGTTGTGCAATCTATCTTTTGTGTGACGGCTACAAAAAGGTTGTTTCCGTTCGGGGACAGCAGCAAGAACCTGAAATAAAAGGCAAGATAACGACCGGGACAGCCTGCGGGCCCACTTTCGCTACTGGCAAGTCGCAGACGCGACTGTGGACATGGTCAAATCGCTGGATAGCTACCATTGGGACCCTGACTTGCCAAGAAAGTGAAGACAAGCGCCAAAGGGTCCACCTACCCCCTGTAAGGAAAAAGATGAAGTAGGAAATGTCAGCCCAGCGCAGCGATAATACGAAATCCATCTGCTCTGCTGAGAGACAGAAGGTGCAGGAAAAGAAGGAGACGGTTCTGAGATGGCTGGCATCTGTGTTCTTTGGCCTTTCTTGGTGATCCTAGCTAAAAAATCGTGTGGCGGACCCTGGACCGGCACCGTGACTGAGAAAGGGAGAGGGAAAAAGCGAGATGTGAAGAAGGCACATATCGAGGTCAGAGTACAGTTTAGAAACTGGCCATTGTTTGTTTTGTCAATTGCCAGGCTGAACGCGATGGCATTTATGAGAACAGCAGAGAAAGAGTGAAAATTGTGGAAAACGTGCAGAATCCATTTACAGCAATATGGGAGACTCTCATGGGCAGTCGCTGGGTGCCTCCTACACACAGTTTTATGTTTACATTCGTTTTGTGAATGGGTCGACATAATGTGATACGTCACTGATGTGGTAGTTTGTACCCGATATTCGTTTAGCTCTTCCTGCCAGACGTAGCTCCATATTTTTTTCATTCTCCGAAGCTCCAAATCGCATGAGGCAGAAAAACTATAGTACTCTCGGCATCTATCTTGGCAATTTCGTAGGCAGATGGTGATTGGACAAAAAAAAAAAAACTGACGATAGTCTATTAAAGCGTTGCAATACGTTTTTGGCCGTAGAACAATTTTTAACTCTTGTCGAATGTACCGGACCTGAGCAGGTCTTTGTCTGTTTGACGTATGTTCATTTGCTTGTGAATTTTTGCAAGCAGGTATGAGTTAATGATGACGCGAATGCAGACTAGGCCCTTTGTAACAGCGCTGTTTTGTCCTGATTCTGACGCAAAAAGTTACGACAGCAAGCGGAAAAAGTAAAGCGGTATGGCGTATCGTTGCGATCTTGAACCAGGAACTGGAAGATTTCATCGATACAGGGAAAACTCTGAGAAAAGAAATCGAAAAACACAGGGAAGCTCATCATGTTAGTTGTTCGTTTTCATCAAACTTGGTTGTGCTATCCTTGAGAAATTCTAAGCAAACAAATGTTAACAAATACTATGTAAAAGGTAACGTTGTATCGTTCAAACGCATCTCAAAGATATGACTATTTGACTTTAATGTCTCTCTAGCCGTTTACCGTAACGTTTACTAAGTGTCGTCATCATACGAAAAAGGATAATTCGGAAGCTAGACTATCCGCCATCCCTGAGGCTCCTATTCACCGACCATCTAAAGGTCATTGATGGGTTCACAGGCTCCATCTCACAATCCATCAATAGAAAAGAAATATCGCGTGCGACTCGGCGTGATAGCTTAGCGAAATACCACCCCCCATAGCACAAAGGTGAAGGGTAAACAAGGCGACTCATTCAATCCCTCTTTTCAACTGCCTTCACTAACGTTGTTGAGATCGACACTGACATCCTGCAAACGAAAATACCAAAACGGTTCCACTTGCGTGCTTCCATGGAACGGGAATGAACTGAAAGGAAGACGTAGGAATATTGCTTGATACAGTGGGAAGAGCAATAGGAGGACAGTATAATGGGTGAGAAGTATCCGTAAAAAGTCAGCGCAAAAAAGGGTTCGCGGATAAGGATCCTGCGTGCCGGCTGTTGCTGAGTTCGGATATAGTAAACGGCATCGGCGAAGAACTTGTGTTGATGCAGAGATAATCTTTGCATCGAAGAGCAGCAGGAGCACTCTGTGGGCTAGCGGGAACTGAATCACGAAGGGAGCTGAAAGAAAAAAGTGACACAGATTGAACTGTGCATATTATCACCACCGCCATACGCTCAGCTTGGTCCGCCTATAAATACTGTGCTTCGCCTGTTTTCTCCTAGTTATTTTTTCCTGCATGCTAAATCAGCTGCTGGCTCGGTTATCGAATACAGTGCTTGCAATTACAACTTCGCGGCCTTCACCACAGGAACAAAACTCGGATAACGATACGTGTCTACATGTGGAAGGCAACTCCAGCGAAGGAATTCCCGGACAAGCGTATTGTCTTCTATTCCCCATGTACCGCTCTACTATTTACGTTACAGTTTCTGTTGATCTAGCAAAGTAAAGCAAGTTCCAACAAGCCCCACGTCGCGGCGCGGTGTAGTCGGGTAATGCTGGCTAAGGACGACGACGCACGATGAGCCTGCGCAGCAAGGACACTGATAAAAGAATGGAGAGAATGAAGTAGTAAAGGCAGTGGCTGTATAGAAAAAAGCGAAAGAGATAGATTGTGCCAAGCGAGAACCAAAAGCAGCCGAAGCTGTACTGATTCCAAACCCGCGAGATCCGGCGAACAAGGGTAACGGGATGCAATGCATCGCCGGACCGTGCCATGACGCTGCGTTTGGTTCCACTATCGTTTAAGCGAGATTCGTTTTTAGGCAGTCTTTGGCAAAAATCGACGCTCGCGGCGGCAGCAACAACAGCAGGAAAAACCGCGTCATAAAAAATGTGGAAAAGAGCGGAATGACACAAGAACCAACGGGGAAGACCGGAGCACATGTCGTTTATTTTAAGTCTCTCTAAAGAAAAAAGCCAGTGTCTACTACAGTGGAGAAAAGCAAAGAGGAAAAGAGACCACCGAAAAATCTCTCAAAAAGGACGACTTTGAGATTCAGAGGGGCCAGAGAACGACGGAGGTGGGCGAATTGCTCCACCGTACGATCTTTGATCACCAGAGCGAAAGACCAAGGAAGCAAACGGCCCAACGAAAAAGATAGAGTGAGAAACGCCGTAGAGACTGACGGTTACCTAAACAAGCATTCACCTAGTCGCACCTTACATTCTGCGACGTGTGTGGAGCGGTAAAACTGCAAAGCAATCAAGAGGTAAGACGACGAACGCAAGACCGCAGCTATCGGGAAAGAAGGGAAAGAGCTACGTAAAGAAACTAGAAGAAGTACTGCAAACTTTTGGCTCTTTCCTATTCCGGGCTTCTCGTTGGATATCTTAGCTTCGATCAATCCCGTATTGAAAATGTCAATGCTCGATGAATTGTTTGGCATTTTGATTCTGTTCGGCGTCATAAAAAACCCCTTACAGTGCTAAGTTTTCCTTTTTCTTGGAGGGCATTTTCGACTTGAAAACTGAGATTTGGATATTGACGTGTCCATAGCATTCTAACGCGAACTTCAAGGTGGTGTCAAGAACGTACCCGTCCTTTTTTATAGACCCCCATGTAAACGTTCGGCTACCTTTTTGTAAACAGAAGACATTTTTCAGCAAAAACTTTACCCGAAGATAGCCCACTTTAGTACTTACAGCTTTTTAAGCACATTCTACAAAAAAAAATACCAAAAAATAGCAAACACTATAAAAAACGACTTATTTGTTCAAAGTTGAGCTACGTTCTACGTACAAATAAATCAAATAAATAAAAAAAAAAAAGTACTGATCCGCTGACCCACGGATACTCTGACGACACGTAAAAAATCATCCAATCCAATTGCTTTAAGAAATCGATTTAGGTAGATTTAGTTACATATAGATTCTGTTGCATAGGCTTTTTCCAAGGATTTTCGACCAGGTTAAGAGTACTAAGCAAATTCAAACTATATACTTAATTATCAAAACGATAATGCCCTTGGGTTTTTCATCATTTAGGACCCGCCGTATTCTGGAAATCCGATTGATCACATCGGAGTTCGCCGTTCACTTACCTAAAAAAGACCAGAGGAAAAAAAAAAACTTTTACCACTAGTTTGAAAAGATTGAGTCAAACGATTTGACATTCGAAAACTTGCGAAGAAATCTAATGAAGTTCAGTAACCTGCAATATATGTTAATAAAATTACTCATAAATAGCTCCAAATAAAGCAACACTTCATTTTCTATGAAACTTTTCATAAGCCTATGCTATGTCTGGTTAGTGTATACCCTTGTTGTTTTTCATCTAAGTTTGTTGCAAGTTACGTTTTTACGTTATCTTTCTGCTTACGCATATGATCACGCATATAAAACAACTTTAAGCCATAGCGGTAACGGGGAGCTTATAAAAATGTACATAGTTAACATAGCAGCGCTGATTTAAATAGCTGAGAGGCCGGTGTCGGAACACATTCATTCATGTGTATAAGCTTGTGAATGTATCTATTAAACTTACAATGGAGAGAAAATGGGAGAGAAGGACACGAAATGCGTTGAACAACCCCCAGGACTTTAGCCGCATTGAATCATGATGTTAGCACTGTCCGGTTACCATCCCTCAGGCTCCTGATGCTTATACCACTCCTGACAACAACCCGCTTTTTTGGAAACTTCGCTTCAGTCGAAATGATACCAGCATGGGTGGACAACGAACAACGATCGCTAGGACCTATCTTTCACTTTCTGTTCGCTCAAACTCCGATCGGTCGCATACGACCGATGGGTGCCGAAAGCAAGGGCGGAACAAAAAGAACGAACTAATGCTGACACAGGACAAAATCGAGAAGAAAGGAAAAGAAGGCAAAGGGAAAGAAAGAGTGAAACTGAGAGAACGAAGGATAGAGTAAATGAAAGCCAACGATCTTCTTCTAACTGCTGTGTGTGCTTCTAAATCTCTATGTAACGAAAGAAGTAGGCACTTAGGGTCCGGACCGGTTGACAGACGGCGAAGCATCATTTAAAGTTTGCTTCTTTACTCCTTCTGCCACCCACGACCGTGGGAATACTAAGTGAAAACGGGAAACGCATCGACAAAGAAAATGGGTAGAATCTTCGCCCCAGCGCTAAATGTTCGTTTCCTTTACCCTTAATGCTGCGACCACTTTTACTTTCCCTTTTGCCGCTAGTCCGCTGCCTGTCTCTTCGGTCTAACCCTTGGCCTTGTTCGTCTTAACGCGACAACGGCGAGTTATGCCACGATTCTGTTAAGACTCGTGTCTTCCAAGTTGCCTCTGTGTGGACTGCCAAAGCACCGCTCTCAAAGAGCTCGCGTTGAATGTGGCCGCCTGCCCACGGTGGGCAAATGAGAACAGCAAACGGGCAACCGAGACAACGCCGGGTCCGGCGAAAGTGGGAGCATATTGTGGGGTGGACGGACGACCAAAACGAAACAAACCTACGTCCGCTGCTTGAATAGCGGTCGAAAAGCAATGAGCCAAATGAGCACCAAATGAGGCCACCGCTGGTTTTGGTGATGCTGGGCGCCGCCTCTCACTCTGCCTGCCACGAACATTTTCTGGCCGCTATCTTTTTCGGAACTCAGCACTTTGTTCTCTGCTACCGAGAGTCCGAGTTACACGTTTTCGGTTATTCAACTTGCTTGCCCTTTGGTGATCATTACTGAGCCGCTTGGCACAACGACGACCGCTGCGACCACCGTGTGTCCGCATGCTCCGAGACAGTATCGTCACAGTGGTCGTCGTTGCTCTCTGTCATTTTTCCATCATCTGCTTTCCGATTAGCGGCTCTCCCACTCCGCCGATTCTTCATTCGACCATCGAGACGATAGGAAAGTGGCAGGATGCTTCGAGAGCTCGCCATTAGAATGCAAGAAGAACGACTCTGCCTGCTATGGGATTCACGCTTGGGATATACGCAAACACAAGGAGTAAGATACGAAAAACAGGGGTATACTGTTACCCCAACGGTAGCAGTCGCCTAACGTGGGGGTATGTATAACACACCAAGAAGTCGACTCAATGAAATGAGAATATAAGTGTTGACATTAGCGACGCTTTGCGGCTTTAATGGCCATAGCTAAGAACCATGAGCTATTGAGGACGACACTGTAAAACAATGCACCATATGTTCCGCCAAAACCGCTATCACGATAGCCACGAGCTGCACCCACTACTGCCTCATACCTCGTGTACGACCACAGTGACGAAGCCGACAAGACAGAAAGGCATAAAATAGAAGGAACATCTAAGCAGAGGTACTGGAGCAGCGGTGACACTATCCCCAGCTTTAGGAGGCAAGGGCTGCGGGAAGAGGAAAATATATGCATTAGGTTAATGAGCACCTTATTATGACTTTCTGTGTGTTCCCCGTTGTCTTCTTTGGCTCGAGCACTAACGGCTGTGGTTGTAACGGAAAGGACGGCCAAACTGTACTCCGCATTTTACCCCCTTTATCCAGTTTGTCCTTCCCTATCTCGCTGTTCTACACTAAAGATACAGACCTGTTCCAACGCGGAGCTTTTCTGCCGCAGAGGCGGATTAAAGCTCAAGTTTCTCCGCGCTCACTCCTCTTCTGCGACTCTGCTTCTTCTTCAATTTCTTTTTTGTCGTTTCCTACTAACGCCTTACCACCCTATCGGCTACAGCTGGCCTAGTAGTAGCAGCGCTCTGCTAACGTAAGGGCGGAAGAACAGTCTCCGGCAGTCTCAAAATCGGTGTTGTGTGCGAGCTTGCGCCGGTTTGCTCCATCACGGCCGTAGAGTTGACGGGCAATCGCGCTTGGTAGTGTATACATACCCTTACTACCCACTTGCAACTAGCGTATGTCCGAGTGGGATTAGCTGTTCCCGATCTCATAGCTCACAACATGAGCACAACTACTCCAACTAGCGGCGGTTGAAAGGGTAGCACGGGAACGTAGGGTGTATGACGGGATGATGTAGGAGGCAGTAGCACAAGATCGTGAGGGTTACGAAAGGGTGGGTGTAAAAGGCGGTAGCACGAGGTTGTGGGGGTTATGAGGGGTGGCTGTAGGAGGCGGGGGTGGTGGATTACACGCTTGACAAGTCCCACAGAAAAGCGGCAGCAGCAGCAGTTTCTCTCTGTAGGGGGGTTCGCAGTAGCTCGTGGCAGCAGCAAAAGTAAAGCCACAGCTATTGGAGTTGCCTCTGCCGCCTGCTTGCTATGAATATAACAAAAAGCTATGCATCGGGTAAAAGGGAATAAGTGGAAGGTGGGCCAGGAAGCAATGGGGCGAGGAGCACTAAAGCAAGGCTAGACTTAGATCAAATAAAGCCGTCTGCGCAGAGCACACCGAAGCTGTGGCGGTAAAGTGACAGAGCAACGCAGACGCAGGTAGAACTCGAAATGATGGACAGAGAAAAAACGTCACGAAAACGGATATCATGGTGGACGAATTGGAGGGCAGACAGATAAACAAACCCATACTTCAATCATTCTCTTTCTATCTGTATACATAGTACCTCTGTTGTAACTAAGTTAATTCCATGCACAGGATCGTTGGAGTGACTAACGAAGAATTTGAATAGTGCCACTGGAAAGGTTGTGGCTGTAGTCTACGCTGCCGCCGCTGCTGTTGAATGGAATCACAACCGCCGTAATCACAACCGGTGCAAACAGGGGACATTCACAGTCCGATTAAATCGAAGAAGCCATGATACCAACTTCTCCCGAACAACACCTTCCTGCCTGTCCGTTTATCTAGTTAAAAAGCACTAGGGCGAATAATGCAATATTCAATATAACAATATTCGAAGGACGCCAATACGTTCCCCAGAACTGCTTCGTTTTGCTGCATTTACTAAATGGCTAAGTCGAATTATCCCAGGCGACGTTTTTTGCAGCGATCGACGCGGTCTGTCGCATCTTCTGTCGTAGCTGTGATATAGGCGTTGCTGGGTTTCGCTTCGACTTCGTCTTGCTTCTACAACTACTATTCGTACGTGGACGTCACCGGAGGTCGGGCGATGCTCCACGATGGAAACCATAGGGACTGGCTGACAATACTGTGACCCCAGTCATTCAATGGTCGATTGCCCAATCCAATATTTGTTCGCCTGACGGCATGGATAACCAGACCATAGCTGATTATTCGTGTTTACAATGCACTGAGCTCTTCAGACCTCTCTGGCCTGTAGTCTTCTCTTTTCCCGACACCATCGCAGAATGACGCCAAGCCCCGAGGCTTACGGCTTGTGTTGCAATCGGCTACAATCACGGTAGCAAGGCAGAGGCATCGTGCAACTTCTCTACTCCACGTCGCCTCTCTTGCGCACCGCAGTAGAATCAGCATCAGCGGCGGCAGTATAAAGCGCCTCGCCGCTACTCTGTATCTCTACCGCCGTATTGGGCACGCGCCCGTTGTAGTTCGTAGTTCGGCCACGGCTAGTGCGTAAGCTCGCAGGCCATTGCAACATCTGCACTTTGCCAAACAATTGGATGCGCTGGGATGATCAGATCAACCATAGGCTATCGAGGCGGCGGAGGCAAAAGCGACAGCGGCAGGGGCTAATGTCAAACAAACGACAGCGAAAGGGAACAGTCAGACTGTGTGGTGGTAGCCACGGCATGACTGGATGCCAAAGGGATGGAAAGCGATTGGCGGTTGCTATTCTGAGAGAAGACAAATCGTGGGGAGAGACAAAGGACCAACTAGCCAACTCGCGGTTAGCCAAACCCAATTCATCCCCATGTTATCCTATCGCCTCGCATCACCCTTGTGAGCTTGAGAGGAGACAGAACCGGGAGTGATGTGCTGCATTGCAATTGTCCCGTATCGCCGCTGTATCTTCAATATCCCTTGTTTCGACATCACCACCGGCCACGGCAAACATAAGCCAATAATCAGAACCAACAACCACTTCAACAACATTCCTTTATTCCGCAGCCAATTCATGGTAGTCAGTGAAGTTCGGAGCTCGCTCGCTCACTCGTTCGTTTGTCAGACTATCCAGCAATGCTTTCATCGCTATACCATCGCGGAACAGTCACTCTGTCCATCCCAGTTCCTCTCTACTTATGTTAATGCAAACGTTAGCAAATCGCTTAGAATTCGCGGCGTGGTTAGATTGTAACCGTGGCACTGGCTACGAAGCACTTTTGCAATCAGAGGAAGGGAATATTGGGTGAAAAAAATTGAACGTTGCAGAAAGACAACGCCCCTGCCGTGCCAATGTCAGTTCTACAGCGTTCGTGATGGTTAATGCACCTGTCGAATGTCCTACAATCGGTCCAAGGGGCAAATGTTGTTAGAACATTACTTAGATCGGAATTCTTGCACTGTCTGGGCCCACATAAAATCAATAAAATCAGATAAAATATTGAATTGCTACCGCTGTAGCGCTTCATTTTTCGACATATATATATCGTGAAGGAGCAGACCGGTGGACGGAGAATGACGACGTATCGACGAGATGTTTTACACGATTGGTTGTATTTAAATTAGCAGTTATTTATTGTTTATTTTCCTCGTAATTTCAACATATAACCTGAAAAACATAATTTTCAGATGTTACTTTGGTGTGTTTATGTTTACATTTATTACAAATCGTATTGACAATATGGAGTAACTTTAAACAGAGAGCCCTTACGGAAAATTAAGAGGCTGTAAGATGTTCCCCTTTCACCTCTTTTTTCTTTCATTTCAACTTTTAAGTTGTTCTAGACGCTCGTCACTCGTTAAAGTTAACCTAGGAGCAAGTAAAATTCCACCGAGTAACTCCGGAGCTTCGCCTGATCGACTGTGGAAGCACAACAGCGGCTGAGCGAAACTGGAAATTTCGGAGACCGTCGATCTAGTGTGATTCGTATTCTGCTGTTACAGTCAAACAAAGCGAATATAGAGACGGATGCTTCGTCCTCGGTCTAAGTTCGGCAGATCTAAACTATTCATGGAAACCTACAAAGCGTGCGTCTGCACTATATGAACACATTTGTTTGCAGACAGTCATCAACAACTGCTGTGGTGGCCGTACTGGGGCATCGATAATTTTTTTGCAGTTCTTCTTTTTGCTATAAAAAAACCAGAAGCAGTTTGGCTGGCTCCGTTGCAAACCCTATTCCGCTTTGCATCCATACGTTCCATAGTCATTGATTGCTTAGTCTTGGTCTGACTATTTGGCTGTGTATCTGTATGTGTCTGCATATGTTCGCA
>NW_019215293.1:0-17487 GCF_002532875.2 Varroa jacobsoni | reverse complement strand
ATATATATATATTATGCCGTTTTCTTGTGTTGCTTAAAATTTTCGTATTTTTCCATGTTCGATTCAAGAAGCAAAACTTACGTATTCGCTCATCGTTACAAGACCCGCTCGTTTCGTTTAGAGTTGCTCGCGCTATAGAGTTATGAAAATTGATTACTATATAACGTTTAACAGAGCTTCTATTTAACAAGACTGGAGCCAGTTTACAGTTGATGTTTCACTTTGTATGCCTATCTTATTTAAACTCAGGCTTATTGCTTGTCTTCGTTGCTATATTTGTAAATTAATCCGTCTACGTTCTACTTCTACAAAGATGAGGGTTAACTTCAGTCGATCAATTCTTTTTCATATTTATCATATTTCGATAGAAATAAGCTTCTTTAATCCCCGTTAGATCAGAAAGACTTAGATTTTTTTTTACGAACGTCTGTAAACACAACTGTAAGCGTCGTTAGTTATGGAACTTTTTTTAGTTTTTCAGCTTACAAGTTTCACTGTTGCTTTGTCGACTCGGCTTATTATCTTCAGTAATTAACAACAGTGTAACATATTTCACCTGAGACAAGCAGGCCATTTGTAGAAAGGGCAGAAACAGTGTTGTCCTCAACGGACGGGTCTGGACTTAACCGAAAACAATCACGATGACTGATTCGTGAACAGCGCTCGTTGCCGAGCTTCGGAATCTACGAGCGATACAGTTTTACTTTGATTTAAAATATGTACCTACTGCAGAATACATGTTAAATTGAACTTCTATCATACTAACGCTGTTATTTATATAATAGCCTATAACAGATACTGTACCTTAATTGTACCGTCATTTAAACTAGGTACACGAATATATAAATATATATATACGTATGAGTCTGCGTAAATAGTGAATTGAATGATCAACAACGTTTTTGCTATTATGTCCTTTATTATTCACTCATTTGACATTTGACATATCTGGTTTTTAAAAACATTTGATTTAATGTAGATTTCACTTTGTAGCATCGTTTTTTCTATCGCAAATTTTATATCTCGTTGTCTACTGGACCCTATAAGACACAAAAGGAAAAAAAGAAGGAAAGAAAAGCTTGTAATTATCTCTTGAATTTAATATTATATCAATATTCATTTTTTATTGTGCAGCTGGCATCTTCTTGTGGTTTTAATCCTCTTATAAACCCAGCTACTTTCCATTCGTGGGTGATCTAAAAACACTAGTGTTTGCTGTTGTTGGATTGCATCAGATACAGAAAACAACGCCGCAGAAGACCATATGTCCGCAGTTTATCGCGTCATCTATATTACTAAGGAGAAAAGTCCGAGCGAACGGGATCATGGCGGCGAGGAAAATAATGTCAGAATTGGGTAGCAATTGGCCGTTTTACGGAAGAATCTTAAAGCTGAGCACAAAGTCACATATCACCGTCACATTTGGATAGCCCTATTGATGAGGATGTCGCATATTTACTTCTATAAACTAGCATCGTAGCTCAGCTTTCACTGCCATATTCCGTATGACGCCTGATAGCTCTGATGCCAGCAGGATGGCGGGTTATATTTCTTCGTCGTCATCGTTCTGCCAGCGTGTCATACTAAGCCATGTTGATGAACGATACAAAGTGACTTATTGTGTGACAGGAGAAAGTATACAACGTAGAAAGCAAGATAAATAAAATAGGAATCTTATTCTGTTCAAGAATTGGTCAAAACTTGACTATGTTTTTGCAAGCGAACCTAAATGTATATATAAAAACGCCGCTGAAGAAAGAACGACGCTTGTTGGGTGCCCTGCTAGTATGATGCGCCATTTTCGGGGTACTTTAAGGGACTATATCAAAAAGCAGAAGCTAAATGACCTAAATGATATGAAGCGCAGGGTCATAATGAACGTGTAGATCTGGCGCAGAAACAAACAAACAAATATACCTACAAAAGCTGTATTTTGCCCTTTCGAACAAAGAGCAGAACATCACCTTTAGGCCACAACCAAGTAAAAAAAAAAACCACCGGCCCATATGTACCAACCATTCAGCAATTCGCTGCCAACGTTATCTTAGACTATTTTGAAAGAAGGCGGACTTTTTCTCAGCGAGTCGAATAGCAACAGTTTCGGGGCGGACAGAAAGTCATATGTACTTAAAATATTTAGCTATTTAATTATTTGTGCTGGTACCTCACGAAATTTCCATGTCAATTCAGAGTTGGCTATTGACGCAAAAGTTTAATATATCACATCCGGGACAGTATCTTACTCAAAGATTAGCTCAAGACTAGTCGCCATTGACTATCGAGGCCTCCTCGACTCTACGTACCAGACGCCCTAGTTAGCAAATGAGACAACAAATGCCTTGGCAGATGCTTGCTAGATCATTTGAAAGACCGTACCGGCATAAAGGATCGTACTCTAAGGCCATTCCGTGAAAACTGCTATAATAATAGAGAATGGTAGCTGAGCTTTATCGGCGAAAAGATACCCCATTGACAATCGTACTCGAAAGCTCTTTCGAAAACGTTGGATATTCAATTTTTTCTCATCTCTGAGAATAAATGCCGTAATTCGGTGTGGTCTTCTTCCAGATCCTGATGTGCGAACCAGGTACGGCAGCCGATAATGCTTTGTAAGCGTATCTCATGAGTTTATCAGTGTCAATTCTAGTGTTACAAGCTGACAATGATGGTAAAATATCTTTTTGGACTCAACCGATTCTCTACGAAAGCGTATTGTTTCTAATCAAAAATATTCAGGGTTCGCAGGCCCTGTCAAGGGTGTCCTTTTCAGTAAAGTACGTAAGTTGGGCCATAACTGGTTAGCAAAGTATCCAAATGTCTTACGCGTGGCTTGACAGTTTTTGGATGAAGGTACGGTTGGTAATGGAGTCTTAGACCAGATCGTACTACAGGTGTAACGGCCATAAAAATCGAGCTTTTATAGAATCGAGTTAGTTCAAGAAACCTTCTAAAGATCCAATCATTATGTGTATGTATATATGGATTAGGATAATTTTATCTGTGACCTTTGGGTAGGTGACTGAAAACCTGAATTGCTCATACATCGATGTATGTATAGATTTAGAGCAACTCATTTTTAAATTGTTCTGTATATGTAGTTGAATATATACAAGTACAAATACACAAGCGGAAGAAGTTTAATAAAAAAAAACACAGATCTGCAGCACAAGCGGTATTTAGAAACAAACTGTATCATGTCAAGTTTATATATGTGACATTTGTAGAATGTAAACAATAAACCTGGTTACCTGGTCTATTCCGGCATTTACGTATCGTAGAAATTATGGCTGAACAGTGGCTTCTGGTTGCTGGATTGGATGCCTAGAGCGGAAATATCACGGATCATTTGGATCCTAAGTATCTAAGTGCTACATGCAGTACATAATTTTTTATGTTTGTCATCTAGGTTTTATAAAGCTGTCACTTATACAATTAAAACCTATTCTTATTGTATGAATCGCTACGCCCTGAAGAGGAAAAAACAATCAAAAGTTATAAATAGTTGATATATTTTTCTTTGAAATGCTCTGTGATCACATTGACAAGCTATGCCATTGAGATAACATTCAAAAAGATATGCGTTAGTTTATTGGATTATGTGGCTTGTTAAACTTATGTCCAAAACACCTTTTGCTGATGACATATTGGTAAACCTTATAACGTATAGGCTCAATCATTGCATTCCTCGCTATTTTAATAGAGTCTCGAGATTTTCTAAGCTGTTCAATGACGATGCGTATTTCTTATCAGTTTATATGAGGTAGTTAAAATCCCCATGGTCAGGTAAACGTGAATAATAAAAACTAACAATAATAATAATGTTATTATTGACCCTATATATCTTTCTTGAGGAAACTAAGCAAAATATCGAGGAGATGAAAGGTTGGAAGATCCGACGCGCTCCCTATCTATGAGTGTACAATATTTATAATGTAAAAAACCATTTTTTTTTTTACTATCTTACATGGCACCTTTAAGATAAATATCGCCACTTTTTTCGGGATAGGATTGCGTGACTTCCCACACACTCGCTACAATTTTGTACAAAGCGGGTAATGAAGAGCATGGAGACGTTATAGCTGCTATGTGGAAACGAAGGCGTTCTACAAACACCGTGCGCTGACACGCTGCATAACAAGAACCTGTACGAAGTAGTTAACGATATGTTCGGGTCGAAACATCAGAACAAAAATCGCGCACGCACTAGGGCAGCTCCGTATTATCTCATTCGGATCAGTCCGTCGCCACTGCGTCGATGATGTTGGTGAAAGTTGTTAAAGTACCGCTTTACCTACGGTGGTTCGTTAAGTAGTCTTTAAAGATAGTTTCTTGAAAAAGCAATTTGTGGACCATGTAACTAAATGGCGAAAAGGGTAGACAGTCCTCGTTTCGCGGTTCTCTTTGGTCAAGGTAGGAACATTTTTTCTACGCATTCTACAAAAATACGTTTAATACACATATAGTACTTTCTATTCATTTGTGCTTATAATAATATCCCCGATAACCGCTATTCCTACCATGAATTATCCATGGAGTGTTCGTGAATTGGTACGTGGTTTCGAGTCTACTTCCTGGCAATTTTTATAGTATCTATGTCTTAGTTTAATACGTTGCGTACGTAAGTTATTGACGTCGACCACACTTCAACTTTGCCGCTGTCTCGTCTTTAAGGCGTAAACGTATTTTACCGTTGAGCAAAATATTGTTTCATTCTGTAATATCATTGCAGCAACTACTATGATATAAATGTAAGAAAAAACTAACTGAGCGACTGTTTGTTACCAATCATGAGGCGTTTCATTTGGTTGACTCTTAGTGGGCACATCGGAACAAAGACAGGAATTACTCAACATGTTGTGCCAGCAAAATTATTCGAGCGAAAAAAAGACAGGGGGTACTGACATGGACTAGATAACATTTTATTATTATATTATTATTTATATAACAATATATAGATCATGGACTTTACCTTCAAGTGTGAAGTTTCTATATATATATATATATATTATATATATATATATATTAGCAGATAATAACGGCAGTTACATATCATTAGATAATCGATACTGGCATTTTTTTCAAATTCCGTCTGTTGTACAAGGAATTACCTCGGTACCGTACTCTTAAATTTTATTATTCAAGGTGGATATTGAAAACTCTTCAGTCCGAATCATAGATCTGCCGCCATCTGCTGTGCCCGTCAAAACATGCCCGCCAAAAGCGTGCCACGTAGCAAAACTGCTTTAATCTGATTTTTTGTAGGCACAGTTGAATTCTATTATTCCATTTTAATGGACACTTTTTGGACTCAGAAAACATATGTAGTTAAAGCCCATTTGATTTCTGCGGGCAATTAGTTGAGCATTTTGAATTACCTGAGTATTCCTGAACGGCCTAGGTTGGTTTTTTTTCTTTGTTTTTTCTCATGTTCTAGAAAATAAGACAGACCGTTGAATTTTGCCTAAAATAAAAAAAAACTTTTTACGGTTAAGAGATTTTTTGTTTACCGCGACAACGTGCAAGTTAGAGTTGGAGAACAAAGACTGCCATAGGAAAGCTAGAAAGGCGCAACAGGGTATCGGGAATGTTTCAGCGGGAGGGCGGAATTATCTACATGCTAAAGAATGACCGGTTGTTGGCAATGCAGGCGGTCTACACCTCAACAAGAATTTTAGTAAGGGAAAGGCTAAACGATAGCAGCAGCATGACAACGATCTGATTCATTCGATCAGAAAAACCCTTGCGTCACACCAAGGCACTAACTGGGCGAAAATAGCAAAATTTCCAATAGTAAAAAAAGTGGAATTACCGCAACTCCACAGTAATATTAGTGCAAAAGAATAACTGAAATGATGCCAAAAGTTAGGTAGAATATAATAATATCAGAATAATAATTGTTATTAATACTGAATTACTAAGAATCAGCTGTCTGATTGAATGCCTAACAGTGATGCCGGGCTCGAAACATAGGTTAGGCAGAACGTAATCGAATACTGGAACAGGGTCATAGGACGCCCGCACCAAGGTCAAAGGACACGGAACTAAACTCACCGATTTAGAAAACTGAGTTTTTTGCTATTTGTTAACGTAGACAGCAGTATAACAAGATAAGTGCAACAGAATTTTTGGATGATGGCAACGAAATAGCTTTACTAGTATAAATCCGTACTGAAATTATACTTTAGATCCGGCGTAACACAAATCCAATTCAAATTTTTGCGACAGACTAAAATATTAACCGCCACAAAACCTCTAGATTACTAGAACATTCTAACAGGAAAACAGGATAATCGCAAAAGGATAGCAGGTAGGGTGATCTCAATATGGTAATGGTTAGTGCTGAAAGTAATGTACTCGAATCAAATTAATTCATAAGAAATCATAATTCGTTAAGCAACGTGAAACTAGCACAAGGTGGACTCTTGGGTCAGTCTGGTGAACTATCGGATGTTATCTGAAATTTGCTGTTTTCATTGCAAACCAAAAACCCAGCTCCGCCTGCACAAGTGTACTTAATTTTTCCTAAAATTAAATATCTTGGCAGGATTCAAGAAGTTGTCAGTCTTTTAGCTGGTCTGCTTAGTATTATGACCGCAAGTGCTCAAAGTACTCATCTTTTACTACAACAGAGACCAGGCAACGAAAACAGAGTGACGAATATTTTCAAGGTTGTCGGATATTTGCAGACTGCGAAAGCTGTCACAGTGGATGGGGTACTCACAACTAGATTGTTTCAAAAGTAAAATGAAGTTCTGCATACAAAACCTTTTACGAATCTAAAAGGATATCTAAGTCTTACAGGTCGGGAAATTGCTGGTTGAGCAACGGCTTTCCTAGATTAATCAAAGATAGCAGACATTATGTCAAAATGAGCATGCACGTTAGCATCGGACAAGCTGAACTATGAGGTTTTATAACTTAAATACTATACCGTGGATATAACTGCAACAACAGTTCCAGTAATTCTAGGTTTTTTTTCTAAATATATATATCATTTTTTTCATGTCATTCACGGTAAAATATTCGATTGTATCTCAAAAAGCTGCTTTTCGGCTCCTTATAGCCAGCGTTCTTCTCCAGATTTTTTGGTTTGTACAAAATGGATATAATTTTCACTAGGCTTTATATGACCGCATTGGAAAAATGCTTTTATCATCGAGCAATATCACCGTCTGAAACCTTTCGTTTTAGTTTCTAAATACGCTGAATCGAACTTCAGGACCATCCTTCCAAAACGAACCCATGGGGCGCTTTGCTATAACTTCCTTAATCCAAACCCTACGTAAATATCGCTTTTAAACAGGTTTATCTATCCTCGTACGACAAAGGTGAGCCACAAATACTATGGCACGAGGATAAAACTAAATACGTTGTACCTCTAAGGCTGATAAAATAAATCTGCATGTGCGCTAATAATTGTATTCAATTATACGAAGAGGAAGCTCTATGCTAACAAGTCCTTTAAACATTGCTGTTTAAAGTTTAACTGTTGTGTGTTATACAGTTTTTCAAAGCACGCGTTCGATTTTTTAATTGAAGGTATAATTTTGTTGAGTGAATCAGTCAGCCCGTTGTTTTTTCGACTCTGGAAGCTCCATTGTGCAAACAGATCTCAAAATCAGTGACGCATTGCTAGATTCTGTAGATTGAATCACGTTTGCCATTAGGCTGTTGAGGTCCAAATCAAAACATCATATGGACAACGAAATTATAGTTTAGCTATGTCCGCCAATTTGTAGAGCAGTCATTTTTTGTTGTTGTTGTTGTGCACATTGCTAGAAAGATTTTTCGTTATTGTTTGTTGTAGTAGCGAAGTCGACATGTGCACACATTCTGAGTTAGTACTCACTTCAGTAAGCTGGAACTATTATTAGAATCCATCTTTAAGGACATTTTAATCAATTATCTCACAAATTAATTTTTTTTCATTAATCATTTTGTGTAGGGATAGTGTAGATATTCTTCTTCACAACGTTTTACGTTTAGTTTTGATATTTCGATTTGTAACTGATCCAACTGACACGTGTACCGATTTATATAATACGTAATAGACTACGACTCAGTTCAGAGGTTAATCGCCAAAAATTAAGACCAAATTTTTAAATAGACTGGCTTAAAAGAAATTATTTCCGAATAGAGTCGTACAACGTGGCCGTTACTCGAGTCCACCGGATACTGCACGTGCACGCTACTATGAAAATGTGTGTAATTACAGAAGCATGTCAAACACTGAAATAGAGTTTTTAGCTTAAGTATTATTTTTTTGAAATTAGGCTCCATGTTCAAGTTTAGAAAAAAAACAACAGTGTAACAACAGATAAAGAATTTAAAAATAATGCCTGTACGTTAGTGTTATGGTTAAACAAGTGTTTTTTTTATTGTCTTTTACTAGGTGCTAAATAAGTCAGAATTTCCTAAAAGCTTAGTTGGATAAAATCTCAACTTTTAAGCCCTTTCGGATATACCAGATAAGCCCAAATATGGCTTGTTAGATCGATTATTTTGCCACACATCCTTAGTTATAGAATCACTTATCATAATAATTAGCCATAAAGAATTAGCGAGTTAATTTAGTTCTTAAAAGAGAATCCTGCAAAATGTTCAATACTTAGAACTGAATCATAAAGAAAATTTGAATTCAATCATTTCATTTGCAATCAATTATAGAGGTGAATCCATTTTAACTACAGGGCGATTTTTAATATATACGATGACCTCGTAAGGCTGCAGCCGCTATTAAAAAGTAGTATAACATTTAATCCTTCTGGGTAAAACAAGTACAACTTACTAGTTCAGCGATCTATGATGTAAAGGTAGATCGCCACATATGCATTCTTCCGCTGTCCCTAGACAAATATAATGTGAAATACGTTTGAAAACACGGCCTGAATTTATATACGCGTCCAAGGAAAATATCCAGAAATGTGGAGCCAGAAGAAAAAAACAATCAAATTAAAGCAAAGCCAATATCGAATATATATATATATATATATATATATATATATATATAGAGAACTCAAGAGGCTACCGACGACTTCCTGTGGCTACCTGCATATCACGAACTATGCGATAAAACACGAACACTAACAGTTACATAAACAGAAGGTGTTCTTATTCTACGGTTACACCGTTTACATTGTCGTTAAGTGGCAGATTTTTGGGGAAAAAGGTCTTTTTCTATCCGGTCGACATGCAAGCGTTCGCTCTCTTCAAATTGCCACCGCAAAGATTTACAACGCATAACATATATCCTTGAGTGTTCATCCAATTAAGCACCATTTAAGTCATCGCGGGATACTACGATTGCTTCGAAAATGATGAATTTTTTTCATGTATTACATAGTCGATTCTTTCATAAAATATTTTCAAAACGCAAACCCGATATGAACCTTCATTGACCAGTGATACTTCATCTGCGTTCAAATTTGCTCGCATAATTCTATCGAGCAACAAAAAACAATCGTCACCCAGAAATATATGAATGGGTGCTACCAAGATCTTATTCTATGACGTGATTAGCTAATGCTCAAACGATGAAATTGTAGCCTGTTAGGCTAGAACCTCAGGTCTCTGTTATAGTTCGTAAGTTACTTGCTCAGTATGGAAGAGGCAGCTATCGTATGTGTGTCAATAGAAACTAGCCTTGCTAAATCGTTTGTTTTAATTTCTCTCTGGACAGAGCCAATCAGCAGGAGATTCTGTTGACGACAGCGTCGCCATTACGTCGTCATACCTTTAGCATTTGTCGATCCTTTGCGTGCTAACCAGTTCATGAGAGAGACCCCAACGCAGATCCTTTCATTCTTCGATCCGCTCTCCTAGCGTTCGCCTTCTCGTCGTCCATTACAGTTGCCTGCTTCGTCTCATTCGAGACACCGCTAAGATCTTCTAAATACACTCATCTTTTTCTGTCGAAAGCAAGAAACCGTACTTACCCTTCCTGCTAACTCGTTATCCGTAAAAAGGTTCCTCATATAGTGTATCAAAGATAAGGCAGAGATATGTAACGAGATGACACGACCGAATGAAAAAATCCAGTGGTTTTCTGCTACGAGCCAGTTGCATTAGATTACGCTAAATGAGTACCTTATATGTCTTACTGCTCTTGTGCATCAATAAAGCGTTGAGGTGTAGGACTTGGGTAAAATAACAAACCTTCCTCATTTATCCGTATTATACCCGCTGAACGGAACTCACAGTAATTACAAAATGAGCGGCAGCAAAGAGAAGCTCTTTCGAAGCTTTTCGAAGGAACCTAAGATTAGGCACGGTACATTATTGTGGAAGGATCACACAATTCTTATAATATAACAAATTTCTGCTGTGACTACTGTTTGTTTCAATGTATCCATGTACGAGTTTGTGCCAATCAAAATTCGTAAATGTTTTAAAATGTCCATTTCAGCATATGAAAATTGTGTGTATATTTAAGATATCTAACGACGTTGCGTATATATAATTAAATAACTGTACTGCTCTATATAGCATAATGAAATGATACAGAATCCTGGGTGAAAACGTGCAATTTAAAAGGCTCCGTAGTTTGATTTACGATCTAAAGTTGTGCCATGTAAAGTATGTTAGATGAAGTACGATTACTGAGTGCTATTATTAAACTTGCGTCAGATCTACCTACTGAATGAGAAGGTCAATTCAGTGAACTATAGCTGCACGGCTCACAAAGCCGTCTTGTTCCAGACTTACAAACTTACGTTCAAAAATCTCACATTTTCGTCTTAGTTTATTATGTGCTTCATTAATTCAAGTAAAATAATAAAAAAAAAAAAAAAAAACTAATAAGGAAAGTGGAAAATAATATTCGTATGAGAAGAGATGGTTCTCAAGAGGCTAAATACCCACACTACGCTGCTATTACGTTTATCGTTGAACGGAGAAGAGATAGCAGTATAGCAGGCCAATGGAAGGCAACCTACTTAAGAACCTACAATAAAATATCTCATTTATTTTGACTACGACTGAATGCAAAAATGGTACATCCGTGCTACGTAGATCTGGGTGTAAATAGTATAATAAGGAAACGTCGAAAATGAGGTGCTTAAATCTAGTAAATTAGTATACGTTAATAATTGCTGAATGTAGTTATTTAATCTACACAACAAAAGCCTGATACACGTACAATAGAAAGTCAGCTATGACTATCCGAGCGCAGAACATACCAGCAGCTAGCAAATGAACCGAGGAAATTGCCTTCGATAATATTGTACACACTGCAGTTTTCTTTAGATTGTTTATTGTATCTCTTGTACGTTTTTTTTTGCCTTAATTTCTGTGATAGAACAGCTCTATGCATGTGTCTAACTAATTAAATAAAATTACCTTTACTGCAAGGTCACAAGGACTGCAATCAAATTGAAAGTATATATCCTTATCACGCTAATTTTAGGGGTTCGCCCTGCTTAGTAATATCATACTACTTTATAATCATTCTTCATAAGTGTTTGGGGCATCGTTTCATGGTAATAATTTGCATTATGCGTTATGTGGACCATTCTGCCGTTGTGATTTGTCGAACAGTCTAAATATGATCGTGTCGTAAGGCAGAGTCAACGATGTGAAACAATATGAGGCTGCTGGACAAGCGTAATCATGAACTCATTTCCAGCTGTTCCAAGACTTACTGTGCTACAGGGTATCACTGTGCTAAGGGAAAAAATAAATTCAAAAAACTTTTGTGGGGTACACAAGCTTTTCAAGCTTCAGATATCACTTCCATGTTCATGTTATATCTTGTATGGCTCTCATGGGGCCCCCGTTTGTGATACCCAACTTGCTTACATAACAGTCAATCAAATAAAGTCTGAAAAAGCAGTCCGGTTTTACTCTCTGATATGTCAACAAACACCAAATGGAGTTCTAGTCGACCTGTTTTTGCTGGCTCTTTTATTAATATAAACTTATAGCTGCAGAGTAGCTTCTTTAAACATTTTCAGAACTGGCCTGCTGAGCCGTTTTTACCTTGATCTAGCATATACTGCTCATTTTACTATAATTTACATTGTCGTCAGCCGAGTCTCATGTGACTCTATGATGAAAGTGCAGCGATGCGTCTAAACCAGTTGCGTTTTCCGCAATGGAAATCGTATCCCAATTATTTTTATGTTCCCTATAAATGTATATTCCTCATGCGCTGATAGCTATGGTCAGTTGTGGTCAAAACGCTTCATATCTCGTTTAATCTCCAAACATTTTACGATTTGAAATATTCCCGTCTGTTTAAAATGTGGCCAATATACTCAATAGCGCTAAAGTTTATGTGAATCTAATATCCGCTTACACTACAGATGTAACGGACGATTTTATTTATATTTTTCAGAGATGAAGCTATTGCGTTTCCGTGTTTTGTTCTTTTTTTTTTTTTTAGCAGTACACAAGCGTTGTATCCATGCTTGACAACTTATCTAGCCATCCAAAGGATGATATCCTTTCTATTTCCTAGATCTATCTGTGATTTTCTGTGTATATACACCTTTCTTACGCGTTTTGTATGAAATGATGCCTAAATAAACAAGTTGAAATGACCAAGGTAGGTGGATCTGGCGACCTGTTTGAAGTAAGTTAGCTAGCTGATACCTATAGCATTCACAATCTCTTATAGAAACAGACAAAATCAGTAAACACAAAGATCCGGCTGCCCTCTGTATCCGCAATGAAACAGTTTACTGTAAAGACGATATTGTCAATTTAGATTATTCTTAGTCAATGTGTCCCGTGGTTATATATCAATATGGACGAAGTGGCAGCAGGAAGTCTTCAAATTGTGGTAGATTCATTTTTTTGGGTTTACGTTATCTGACCGTTGTTTATTATAACGCAACTAAGTCCCACTGAACTATTCGTGTGGCGCACCGGAAGATTTAAAAGAATGTGTGTTACTACCTGTTAATTTTGTTCATATGGTTACGCAAATAGAACTTCTATTTGCGAACGTGGACACTAGACTTATATATAGGAAATCAGTGGTCGCAGGTTCAAGCCCACCACTACTGTGCGCACTATACGTAAACTCATACAAATTTTGACATAGAGAACGCTTATAGCTTTCATTTCCACTTCTAGTGGAAAGAGCGGACTACTGCCACACGTGACGCAGGACTTGCGAAAGAAAACGGAATAAGAATGGACCAACAGCAACGAGAAAAAAAAAATTTCCGAAAAAAAAAACAGCCATCGCCAAAAAATGTTAGACGAGTTAAATCCAAAAGAAAACGGAGATTGTTTAGCATTAGGTGCGACTGATCACTGGCGACAAATAAGAGTCAAAAAAATTAAGTTCTGCCAGAAAAAAGCTTCTACAGAATCTATTGTATTGCATGATCAATTCTGTCGACGGTCAGTCATCAGAGGAGACATTCACAGACCAATTCAGCACCATTAACGATTTCACCAACAAGCAAATGAAAGATCCAAATCAGCACGTTGACGAGAAGGGCAGTGATTGTGAGGATACTTCTGATCAAGTTGAACAGCCTGATCAGCAAGCTAAAAATTCATCTCAAATCAACGGTGCGAAACAGGATATTATAACTTTACCCAGCGATGATGTAGTACCATCGGCAGAAGGGAACTTGCAAATATCGTCGGCTCAGTCAGGCGATTCGCTTCAAGCGGACTGGAGAAAGAAATGGGGCTTGTGTTGTATTAAAATTGTGTTAGGTATAGCTGGTCTACTATTCGTTTTTGCCCTCTTTGCTCTCTATGTCGTCATCCCATGCCTGTTCTACTGGTCAACTAAGTTCCGCCGAAAAATGGTATTCAGAACGTTCAGTGGGGCGTCTACGGGATCATTTTCCGACCCGGAATCTCTCGGCATAAATTGCTCACAAAATTTCTATGTTTCCTCGGACCAGGGCATCCGACTCGGAACGTGGTACGTTCAATCCCACGCATTACCATGCAGTCTGAATAGAACCGTGTTTCTTGGCACTCCGATGACGGCCCTCTATATTCATGGGGTTTCGGGGGACCGGAAAAGCGCAGCCCGTGTGAACACGCTGAAAGTCCTCTCAGCTAGCGCGAAGTTGCATGTCGTAACGTTTGATTTCAGAGGATTTGGGGACTCAACAGATGTAACGCCTTCACTTGAAGGTGTTGTTAGGGATACTCTAGCAGTTTACAAAAGCATTCGAGCCATTATACCTTCGCAGAAGATAATTGTTTGGGGCCATTCGCTTGGTTCGTCAATTGCGTTATACTTGCTAGCTCAACTGAAGAAGATGAATGACAGTCCGTTTGCAGTCGTTTTAGAATCTGCCTTTGACAACCTTGGTACTGTATCTAAGGTCACTCCATATTCCAAGCTGTGGCAGTGGATGCCTTGTTTCAATGCTTTGGTGCCCGACAGTATAATGTCCGATCCTGCGACAATGTTCGACAGTGTAAAACAGGCGAACAAACTTCAACCCTCATTACCCATACTGATGTTACACTCTGAGGATGATAATGTCGTACCAGTCGGCCACGGCAAACTTCTGCATAGCGCTTTAGTTTCGGCCCGAAAAGATGATCCAGCCAGTGGACCAGTGATCTTCATCTCGTTTAAGGCATCGCATAACTATGGGCATAACAATATCGCAACCTATCCTGGTCTGAAGGGCATTATCGAGCGATTCCTTAATTTTTCAAAGTCTATGCCAATAATGAGTCCTCCTTTAAGGTAGAATTGGAATATGGAAGCTCAAATCGGGTCAACAGCTGTAGCAACGCCCAGGAGCCCATTTCTATAGGCTGTTAGAGATCCTCACTTTACTGTAACTAGTACGTATGTCATTTGTGATTACATTACTATTCGATAACATTTAAAAATAAGAGCATAATAGTGCTATCAACCGAACCTGCTACATTATGAAGCCATTTTGTTTCTAAGCACATAATGATACCGAGTAGGTTTTGGTCGACAAATTGCATGGTTATTGCTTTACGAATATTAATGGTGGAATTTACCGTTGAACAATGATATATTTGTAACTGTTCTCACTATTGTTATATAATAGGGGTATACGTAAACATAAATAAATGTCTTAAATATATAAAAATATCGTAGTTAAGTGTTGTGTAAGGCAATATTAAATATAAAACTCGAAAAAAAGGAAAACATTTTAAAACAATATACGTATATAGTAGCCGCAAGAACTCTCCAAGAACTCTCAAGAAATTTAAGAAGCAGCGTCTGTGAGTTGAGGCAAAATTCTAGGGAATCGATTCATATTATCCTGCACAAATTTTAGTAGTAATTTTATGTCGGCATTTGTTTTTGAAGCGATGACTTGAACAACTCATGAGCATAAAGAATTACATTGGCGTTATATAAACTAATAGGTATATTAAGACTGTATAAATAAAAAGGTCTTGCTATCGATAAAAATACAAATCAATCACTCGGCAAAAAGCATAGCACGCAGTGCTAACAGCACAATATTCGAGCCTTTAAGAGAAAACAAGGAAGGTTGAATAAGCAGAGAAACGCAAGTGGGAATGCACCTATCAGGGAAGCTGCTGAACACTTTCTTTCAAACACACTTTTTTAAGGAACCTGGCTGCGTGTACCTAATAGAGGTGAACAAATTACCATTTAACTGAAGCGCTTAATACATATCTGAATCATATTCTTATGTCCTATTTTCAAAGTTTTCAAAAATAGGGCGCGTAGGGAACGTCGTCAAATTGTGTGTAAAAAAGTTAATAAATTATAATAATTGAAACGTGGCATTGCATATTGAATATTTTCACAGGAATCTGATGGCTGGTTTTCTCAAAAGATTATGATTCTGGCAGAGAATTGACTTCCCTGATGAATTTTTGCTGACTATATTTTTATCGAACGTATCACTGACTCCTGCTAACAGTTGAACAGAGAGACCTTTCCAGTGTTACTATCTGTACTTTCTAGTCATTTTACGTTACTAGCAAGACGATCGGTACCGTATAGCATCCGAGTGTAATTACAGACAAGAGCAAATAAGAAAAGAGCGGCGTTCTGTTAACGACGAAGGATTTAAAAAGAAAAACACCCGGAACTGTATACACCAAGTAAGAATTTGAGTTTGTTTGTACACGGAAAAACAGGAGAGTATTCTCAACAAACAAAAAACCTATTGTGTGTATTCTAAAAGGATCAGATTGGAACAAATGTTGTTCAAACCTTGAACAAATCGTCCTTAGAACATAGCTACGCAGTTTTTGTAACAAGCATGTTATATACCTGCATATATTTGCTTGTTAATGGTAGACATTTGACATCGCTTGTATTCGAGAATCGATAGTTTTGACGCGACTTCACGGAGAGGGTTAGTCACCTTTTCAACTGAACTCGCAATGAAAAACTAACCGTATTAGGCCATTGTTCACTTTTTCTTTAGTGTGAAATCGAACACTCGTGAAACGAACAAATCGTGATCAGTTGTAGTCCCTGTTGAATCAATTTAGGCCGTCGGACTAGCGACTGGTTCAAACCTGTCAAACGTTCACAGGTTTGAACCAGTCGCTTGAACTTATAACCGCACGCGTGGCGACGGCGCTTAAATGTAGAAGAACCTCTCTAAACTGACCGTTGCCAATGATTTCATTGTATGCGTTGAACAGGCTTAGCAACACCGCATATATAGAGAAAAATAACAACGCGAACAATCACTGAACTTATGAGTTTGCTGAAAATGAAGAAAGTAAAAATAACAGCAGAGACAAAGAATGCTCAGCAACCAAGACAACGAAAGAAAGGTGTTGTAGATATACCGTAACAAATATGATTGAATAGCGATATCTGCAAACAGGACGCCAGTCATTGAGCTATACCACTGGAGCTGCCACCAACGGAGCGAAGGTATCTCAAATGTTAACCAAGCCTATAATAAACGGCCACCAGGCCAAGCATGCGCATCTTAGGGCACTTTTCGTAGCAGTGTCGTATAGGTCTCAAAGACCGGACGCTGTAAAGCAAGCTCTGTTCTGGAAATTCTACCAATAGAGAAACTTACTTAGTACCAATAACAAAGCTCGCAAGTGTTCTTTCATCAAAGACTGTTACTACAACAAATATGAGAAAAAACGCTTAAAATGACAATTAACTCTTGTTATGTTATCGCTCATTTTTATAATGCTTGAAGAGCGATATAGTTTTAATCTAGATAATTCGGGTTAGACTTCAAATTGAAGCCGAGCATACTAACCCTAGACGTATGGTAATGGTAATGGCTGCGCACTGCATTCTGCGTCAGTGTAACCGATACATCTGAGAGATCGTGGTAATAATAAATCTCATACATATAATATTTCTTAAGTATCTTTCGTATCTTGAACTTTGCTCGGTACGAAAAGTAATTTGCTAATAAATAATTTGCTAAAATATCGCTCTCTTTTACCAGGCAGGCTTGTAAGTAATGACGTTTATACGGATCTTACGGCCTTAATATAATTTGTGGCTTCCTATTTTCCAGAGACGCTCAAATTTAGTTTGATTTAAAATAAAGTGAG